>NW_026057577.1:86493232-86493626 GCF_023721935.1 Panthera uncia
ATCAACCCTCAGTTTGTTCTCAGTTTTTAACAGTCTCTTATGCTTTGGCTCTCTCCCACTCTAACCTCTTTTTTTTTTTCCTTCCCCTCCCCCATGGGTTTCTGTTATGTTTCTCAGGATCCACATAAGAGTGAAACCATATGGTATCTGTCTTTCTCTGTATGGCTTATTTCACTTAGCATCACACTCTCCAGTTCCATCCATGTTGCTACAAAAGGCCATATTTCATTTTTTCTCATTGCCACGTAGTATTCCATTGTGTATATAAACCACAATTTCTTTATCCATTCATCAGTTGATGGACATTTAGGCTCTTTCCATAATTTGGCTATTGTTGAGAGTGCCGCTATAAACATTGGGGTACAGGTGCCCCTATGCACCAGTACTCCTGTAT
>NW_026057577.1:86498626-86558848 GCF_023721935.1 Panthera uncia
GTGAGGGCACGTTTATCCCTTGCTGCTTTCAGAATTTTCTCTTTATCCTTGTATTTTGCCAGTTTCACTATGATATGTTGTGCAGAAGATCGATTCAAGTTATGTCTGAAGGGAGTTCTCTGTGCCTCTTGGATTTCAATGCCTTTTTCCTTCCCCAGTTCAGGGAAGTTCTCAGCTATAATTTGTTCAAGTACCCCTTCAGCACCTTTCCCTCTCTCTTCCTCCTCTGGGATACCAATTATGCGTATATTATTTTTTTTTTAGTGTATCACTTAGTTCTCTAATTTTCCCCTCATACTCCTGGATTTTTTTATCTCTCTTTCTTTCAGCTTCCTCTTTCTCCATAACTTTATCTTCTAGTTCACCTATTCTCTCCTCTGCCTCTTCAAGCCAAGCCATCGTGGTTTCCATTTTGTTTTGCATTTCGTTTAAAGCGTTTTTCAACTCCTCGTGACTGTTCCTTAGTCCCTCGATCTTTGTGGCAAGAGATTCTCTGCTGTCCTGTATACTGTTTTCAAGCCCAGCGATTAATTTTATGACTATTATTCTAAATTCACTTTCTGTTATATTATTTAAATCCTTTTTGATCAGTTCATTAGCTGTTGTTATTTCCTGGAGATTCTTCTGAGGGGAATTCTTCCGTTTGGTCATTTTGGAGAGTCCCTTGCATGGTGAGGACCTGCAGTGCACTTCCCCTGTGCTGTGGTGTATAACTGGAGTTAGTGGGCGGGGCCGCAGTCCGACCCGATGTCTGCCCCCAGCCCACTGCTGGGGCCACAGTCAGACTGGTGTGTGCCTTCTCTTCCCCTCTCCTAGGGGCGGGATTCACTGTGGGGTGGCGTGTCCCGTCTGGGCTACTTGCACCCTGCCAGGCTTGTGTTGCTGGGGATCTGGCGTATTAGCTGGGGTGGGTAGGCAAGGTGCACGGGGGGTGGAGGGGCAGGCTTAGCTCACTTCTCCTTAGGTGATCCACTTCAGGAGGAGCCCTGTGGCAGTGGGAGGGAGTCAGATCCGCTGCCGGAGGTTTGGCTCCGCAGAAGCCCAGAGTTGGGTGTTTGCGCGGAGCGAGCAAGTTCCCTGGCAGGAACTGGTTCCCTTTGGGATTTTGGCTGGGGGATGGGCGGGGGAGATGGCGCTGGCGCCTTTGTTCCCCGCCAAGCTGAGCTCTGCCGTCCGGGGGCTCAGCAGCTCTCCCTCCCTTTGTCCTCCAGCCTTCCCGCTTTCCGAGCAGAGCTGTTAACTTATGACCTCCCAGACGCTAAGTCGCGCTTGCTGTCGGAACACAGTCTGTCCGGCCCCTCCGCTTTTGCCAGCCAGACTCGGGGGCTCTGCTTGGCCGGCGAGCCGCCCCTCCGCCCCGGCTCCCTCCCGCCAGTCCGTGGAGCGCGCACCGCCTCGCCGCCCTTCCTACCCTCTTCCGTGGGCCTCTAGTCTGCGCTTGACTCCGGAGACTCCCTTCTGCTAATCCTCTGGCGGTTTTCTGGGTTCTTTAGGCAGGTGTAGGTGGAATCTAAGTGATCGGCAGGACGCACTGTGAGCCCCGCGTCCTCCTACGCCGCCATCTTCCGGAACTCCCTCCTCCTCATTTCTTCTAACTTCCTCCCCAATCAGCACCACACTGGGCAACACAGTTAAGTACCTAACAAATTCATGCACTGGATGTGCTGTGTACAGATGCCTTCACATTTTATAAAAGCACCACCCCTCTTTTCAGAGATACAATGAAAATAGGAAAGGCTAAAAGGACCACAAGAATGACATTTACACTTCATCGTGATTGTGCTGTCAATGAAGTCCCAAGTACCTTTTTTTACAAACCATGAACTGCCTGTTCCAAAGAACCCCAAATACCATCAGCCCAGAATCAGAGCTCCACAACAGTGTGACAAGGAGCTATTACGTTTACCTTGCCAAGAACACAAAGCAGATGCTTTAATTTTGTTATTTACAAAAGGAAATAATCAACAATTGTATTTAACTTATCAAAATGGGCTTATACAGAGACTACTTTGGGGGGAAATAGCTCATAAAGCTTATGATACAAAACAATTCAAAAGCAATGAAGAAACAATGAATCTTTTGTATAGCCTTTAGTCTTTTGTTAATCTTATTATTACTCAATGTTACCTTTAAAGATAGGAGACTTTGAAAACAGATTGGCCTTTCAGTGTCAAGTCTTCAAACCTATCTCATCTCTCTGCTTCTACTTATAAAATAGCTCCTACTCCTCCTCCCCTTATATCTCACAGCAACATGAACTATCTCCACTTGAGGCCATTGCATTTGGGGCCATTCCTTCCACAGTATAGCTGATACTACTCCCTGCTCCGTCCTCTGCTGCCTGACTCTTCTGCTAATCCCTTTCCCTGTCACCATCTTATCCCCATTGACCTGTTCTTTCTTTCCAGCCTATGTATATATAAAACACAACACCCCCCCCCACACACACACACACACCTTAGTTACTCAAACCCTTAAAAAAAAAAAAAACAGTAAAAACTTTCCTGGCCCCTACCTTAGTCTCTGCAGCTACCACCCACCGCTTTCCTTCCCACATGACAGAGACCATTGGTGTTCTGGCTTCCTTCATCTTTACTTCCTGATCTTTTTTCTTGAGCCAAGGCCTGACACCACCATTCTATGGAACCTGCTCTTACAAAGGACATCTGTTTCTTACAGATGCAAAATCCACTTAAGTCATTTCAGCACATATCTTGCTGGACATCCCTGCCACATTTCCTACTACGAACCTCTCCTTCCCACGACTATTATAGCATTACTCTCGCTTTTCTGCTTCTTCAGAAGTGCCCTGACCATTACCGCTCACTGTCCTTTCTCGGTGTTTCTCGGCCCACCCTTAAGTATTGCTGTCCCTAATGGTTCTATATTTTGTTACTGCCTCTGCTCTTCTGCCTTCTCATCAAGGTGCCTCCAGTCCCCTTCTATCCCATCCCCCAACCTCCCTGCCCTCATTCTCACTCACCCCAAGCTCTCCTTTAAACAGCCTTATCTACTTCCATGGTTCTCTCATCTTTCACTGAAGACTTCAAAGCCTTTTCTTCAGCTACCAACATATATCTGTACAGCTTGATTGTACAGATACATATATCTGGACACTTGATGTCCAGTGTTCAGACTCAACGTGAATGCCCCAAGGACACCCTTTCCACTAGTCTGCAAGCCAGCAACCTGAAGTCATAACCTCTTCCTAACCTCTTCCTCCTTCCAACATCCAGTCATCACCAAATCTTGCAAGTTTTATCTCCTAAATATTTTATTTATATTTTTATTTATGTAAGTTCAAGTTAGTTAACAAACAGTGTAGTATTAGTTTCAGGAATAGAACCCAGTGATTCATCACTTACATATAATACCCAGTGCTCATCCCAACAAGTGCCCTCTTAATACCCATCATCCATTTAGCCCATCCCCCAGCCACCTCCCCTCCAGCAACTCCCAGTTTGTTCTCTGTATCTAACAGTCTCTTATAAAATTAGAGAGAGAGGCAAACCAAAAGGGTTTCCTAACTATCTTTAAAACTCATCCCTTCCTGTCACACTGACTTCCCCAGTACTAGTTTAAGATCTTATCTTTCACCATTGCAAAGCCTCCTAACAAAGCTTCCTGCATCTAGTCCAAACCTCCTTTATTTCACTTCCCTGACACAGCCCTGTAAGATCTACTGAAAATACAAATGCCCCTCACTAGCCCAGTCAATACCCTTAAAAAGCCTTTCCACTAACTTTGCATACCCAGCATAAAGGTTCTCCTCTTTCAGGCTCCATCTTCTCTAGACTTCACCCCCACCTATTCTATACTTGGTCTTTTCTCGCTGGTAAAATAGAGCTGATAATTGTCACCTGCATGTTTCCCCATGCTATCTCATGCCTCTGTGTCTGCTCATGCTGTTTGATGTTCTTGGAATTCTCCTTGGAACTTTCTTCCCTGAGAATCATAGTCATTCTTCTGGTCTCAGGAGAACTTTCCTCCAGGAATCTTCCTTATTGGTCTCATTAAGGGAAATCACTTGCTACCCCCAACAGATTAAGCTGCCAGGGAGCAGAGACCATATCCTATACAGACCTATTCTATGCATAGCATAGCACAGAGGCACAAGAAATACTTGCTGTGTAAAAAAACAAAAAACAAAAAACAAAAAAAACAAAAAACACCATGCCACACCACACAATAAAAGTAATTTGACTTATTTAAGCAAAAGTTACTAAGATTAAAAGCATTATAACATTTTAGAGGCAGGGGCGCCTGGGTGGGTCAGTCCATTAAACATCTGACTTTCACTCAGGTCATGATCTCACGGTTCATGCGTTCATGAAGAGGTATGAGCCCTGCTGTGCTGACAGCTCAGAGCCTGGAGGCTGCTTCAGATTCTGTGTCTCCCTCTCTCTCTGCCCCTCCCCTGCTCATGCTCTGTCTCCTTCTGTCTCAAAAATAAATAAAACATTTTTTAAAAAAAATTTAACATTTTAAGGGTATTTTGAATACCATTTACATTTGCATTGAATTACTGGTAAATAAAGAGGACCAAAAGAAAAATTCTTAGAAGCTTTGTTGAGCCACAGGAATATTATCTTTCCCTTTATTATCATGGCAAATAAAACAATACTAAAAATCAGTTTAGCGTGTTTCATTGTTTCCATTCCAATAGATTTTTCAAAGAATGGTTATTTTTCTTATAGATGTTCTTGAAGAAATAGCTGTACAGTCAGATCCAGACATGGTATTTCTTTAATTAATCAGAAAATCTTATGAATGTACTTGGGAGTTACTTTTAAAATACCTGTAAGTCCTGGCACCTGTGTGGCTCAGTCTTTGGGCAACTGACTTCAGCTCAGGTCATGACCTCACAGTGAGTGAGTTCGAGTCTCACATTGGGTGAGCTCAAACCCCACTTCAGATGAGCATGGGCCCTGCTTTGGGTGAGCCCTGCTTCCCCTTCTCTTGCCCTCTCTCCCCTCTCACTCTCTCTGCCCCTCCTGACATTCTCTCTCTCTCTGCCCCCTTGCTCACTGTGCCCTCTCTCTCTCTCTCTCTCTTTCAAAGAGCGAGCGAGCTGTAAGTCTTGTGATTTTTTTTTTACTAAATGACGATTTATGACATGTTCCTACTTTAATGTTAAGAAATAAAGCACCTGAAATCATGTCTGAAAAAGCTTAGTAAATTCATTTGCGTGTGTCTCACTACTTGAGAAGCCAAGGTCTCACACTACTTACTTGCATCCACACAGCACTGAGTGCAGACTGTACGTAGTGTGGGGCTCAATGACCACTTATTTCTATCATGAGCACTGTGTGCTGTGCTAAGTATCTTTTTTTCATTCGTTTACTTAATATTTACAACATTCTTAAGATAGTTGTTTTATCTACATTGTATGGCTAAAGAAATATTGTGTAACTGAAGAAATACTGAGGGGTCCCCAGCCTGCTACTGGAATTTGCTGGGAGGCAGCAGGAATGCCTGTCATCTGGGAGTTCCCAGTGTTCAGGGTAGAACGAGAGGACACAGAGCACAGATCGCTTGGCTCCACTTTAGCCTGAAGCAAAAGCCACTGCCGCTAAAGGCTCTCTGGCCTCTAAATTCTGATGAACGCCCCAGGGCACCTGCTCCAGCTCCCTGCCAGCTCTGGGTTGTAGGTCTCCAGAACTATTCCTGCCTCTGTCCTGGCTTTAACCACTTTTGTTTCTCTGCAAAACTGATAATTTGTCCATCTTTCAGGAATTACTCCAAAATTTTAATCTGTTAATGGCATTATATATCTTTCTTGAATTTTTAAGGATTATTTTTTTCTTTAAAAAATTGTCATTTTTGTAGCATTGGTCAGCATATGGATGGTAATGGATGTGCTCATTTTACCATATTTATAAGATGTCCTAATCAAAGTAGACATTTGACTGATGATAAACAATCCAGCTGTCAACCTGATCTAGATTAAATAAAAATATTCATGGATTTTTAAAAAAGATTGAGTTTTCAAGTTACAAATCCTCAATTTAAAAGTGAGTTATGTTCCAAAAGCTTGCAAGCTGGTTGTTTAGAACACAGATTTTTTTTTTCCCTGTCAGAAATGGTTTTATTCATTCATGCAACACCGATCATGGTCTAAGCACTATTTTAAATGCAGATACTGTAATCAATAAAACAGACAAGGTCCCCATCTATTATAATTTCTGTAATTTAGGAAAACTTTGGTATAAACAAAGCATATTTTGTGTGTGTGTTTACATAGTAAGACTTTACTGACACCCTAGCAGTCATTCGTTAGCACTTCAAGTACTGTTATCAGGAGTTCACACTCCTGCTTAGCACTTTAAATATCACTATTTTAAAATACAACAAAAGGTTTGTTAATTAGCAAAGGGATTTTTTAAAATTTATTTTAGAGAGAGAGAGCACATGCAAGTGGGGGTGAGGGGCAGAGAGAGGGGGAAAGAGAGAATCTCAAGCAGACTCCATACTCAGCATGAAGCCCAGTGCAGGGTTCCACCCCACAGCCCTGGAATCATGACCCGAGCTGAAATCAAGAGTCAGATGCCTAACCATCTGAGCCACCCAGGTGCCCTGAGCAAAGAGACTGTTAAAAATAACTTTCATTTGTGAAAGGACCAGAGTTGAAGATAATGAAGATAAAGGTTGGTTAAGGCTGTACAAACTCCCTGTCTGCAAGAAGACATAAAATATCTGGTAAGACCAAAAATCTGACCCCCTGCAATGTGCTGCTCAAGATCTGGAACCTCTCAATCCTGCGTCTCTCCACCCCTCACAGACTCTGTTGCGTAAGTCACAGACAGCTGGCTGGTCTGTCATCAGGTCATATCACATAACTATTTGGAAGGAAATCAGCAGAATAGTCAGGAAAGGCCCTTTCAGGAAAGGATATGTATCTGAGCTGAGCACTGCTCATGAGAGGAGAACTCTCCAGGCATAATAAACTACAAAGGCAAAGACCCCAAAGTGAAAAAGAATAGGATGCATTTGAGAAATGAAAGACCTGTGTGGCTGAGGATGGTGTACAGAAGGGAGCAGCACAAGATGGGACTGGAAAGAACAAGAAAGAGCCAGACTGTATCTTATGCATCTTAGAGGTCTTGATAGGTCATAGCAAGGAGTATGGGCTTTATTCAAAGTATAATGGAAGCCACTGAAGAATTTTAAGAAGCTGCCAGACTCCAATTCACACGTTACGAATTTTAAGAAGCTGCCAGACTCCAATTCACACATTATGTAAGAAAGAAAGAAAGAAAGAAAGAAAGAAAGAGAGAGAGAAAGAGAGAAAGAAGAAATAAAAGAAAAAAATCACTCTGGTTACTAAGTAGAGAAATGAACTGTAATGGTCAAGGAGGTGAGCAGGGGAGACAGGTAGGAGATTATTCAGGTCAGAAGTTCAGGTCAGCGGTTCAGGTCAGAAGGTCAGAGAGGAGGGGCGCCCTGATGGCTCAGTCAGTTAAGTGTCCGACTTCGGCTCAGGTCATGATCTCACGGCTTGTCAGTTCAAGCCCCACGTCGGGCTCTGTGCTGACAGCTTGGAGCTGGGAGCCTGCTTTGCTTCTGTGTCTCCCTCTCTCTCTGCCCCTCCCTGACTTGTATTCTCTCTCTCTCTCAAAAATAAACAAACTTTAAAAAAAATTTTTTTTAAAAAGATCAGAGACAATGGCACTTGACAAAGAGGTGGAAGTGGAGGTGGTGGGAGATGGGCAGATATTTTGGAGGAGACAGAAGTGACAGGACTTGGCAGCCCGCAGTTGCTCACTAACCCTTAAAATACCTGACATAACACCTTAGACATATGACTAAGCTGCTCTTTTCTGGAGCAATACAGAGCTTAACGGTAAGGAATAATGATGTCTTTTCCCAAAAATATGTATTCAGATACAAACTCAGCACCCCAGCATAGAGGTCCCCACATCGCAGGTTGAGCAAGACACTCAGGGACTCCACTCCACCCATCTGCCCAACAAAGGAGGGGGAGCAAAGATGCTCCTACTTCCTGACCCTTGGCCTGTGGCAAACATTAGTCAGGTCCTGGACAGTGAGAGGGGAGAGCTGATAGAACCAGTGTCTCCAGGGTCCCTGCGGGCCAGCTCCCTGTCACCACAGTCCCCTTTTCTTTTCTCTTGAGATCCCATGAGCCAATCCACGTGCTTCCCTTTCTACTGCCATCAAGGGCTGTTTGATGTGGCTGCTTTTCCCCTGTTGCCCAATCTGGAATTGAGTTCCTTTTCATATGTCAGGTGTGCACAAGTGGCAGCCATCTATATTTTATGTCCATTTAAAATAAAAATAGGAGGGTGCCTGGATGGCTCAGTCGATTAAGCATGCGACTTCAGCTCAGGTCATGATCTCGTGGTTCTTGGGTTTGGGCCCCATGTCAGGCTCTGCCATCACAGAACCTGCTTGGGATTCTCTCTCTCTTTGCCCCTCCCCTGTTTGTGCGGTCTCTCTCTCTCTCTCAAAATAAGGAAATGCACTTAAAAAGTTTTATTAATAAAATAAAAATAGCTACTTTATTGAGCACTTGATGTGATAGGCCATGTTAATCTGATTTTCTGGAGGTGATCCAAAAACTCCAGAAAATAGTTAAATCTCTGACTTTGAGAACAAGCCTTTTTAAAAATCTGGAAACCATAGTGTGATGTTCAACATTCAGGTTCTTTCGTCTGCAGAACAGTGGCTCTCAATTAAGAGAGTTTTAGAGCTTTCAATGTATTAACTCATTTAATCCTCATACAAATCCTATTCCCATTTTATACAAGGAGAAACCAAGGTACAAAGAAGTTAAGTAACTTGCCCAGCTGGCAAGCTGCAGAGCCAGGACCAGAACCCAGGCAGTCTGGTCTGCTCACAGTCCCCACGCTTTTACCACTTGAGCTACCCTGCTTCTCGAGTCCGGCTTCCAAGTCCTGTGTTTCAGGAATAAAATCAAACAACTGCAGTCAACCACCACAGAAAGGTCCACAATTCAATTCAAAGAGAGCATCCAGCTTTTACATTTTAATGGAGAAAAGCCGCAGTGAATGTTTATGTGGTTCCCATAGTGCTGAAATTACAGGAGTTTGTTTGCATCAAGTTTTGGATCACCTCCAGAAAATCAGATTACCATGCGATGAAGAGAAAACATCCATTTTTCATTTAATATGTGGTAAAAGAGAGCAACTCATGTATACACTTGTCAGCTCTGCCAGAGCGCAACCCCGCAGGGTAGGAAGCACCCAACTTCTGAGAGAACATTCCAGAAAGGGAATCATTAGTGTGGAAGGAGTGCTCAATTCAGAAAGAAATGGGATTCTTCAAAGGTCAGAAGCATCCCCATGGAATAACTCAGGTCCCCAACAAGACTATTAAACTGGTGTTTAATAGTAGCCTTCAAGAAAGGAGTTCATCTATGTTGACAGCGTTTGGGAATGGAAACAAAAGGGCTGAGAATGTTTTCATTATCCCAACAGTTCTCTGGCTTAACCTTCCAAGAATGAACAGAAGTGCTTCCTAAGTTTAGAATTCAGAGCCATGGGGTTCTCATCACCCAGAGCTCCAGACAAAAAAATAATAATAAATATATATATACACACACCCTCATATATATATTTCTATATATGAAATAGCAGTATTCAGTGAAATGATTACTTTGACAGTTAAAGATGATGAAAAGGTATAGTCTTCTAAATAAAAATGATTCATACTCTAAAACATCACATTAGTCAGGTCACCTAGGTTACATACCAGTAAGTATAAACATCACTCAGACACAGCAGTATTATGCCACCCAGGCCTTCATGGTGCATTTCAAAATAATTTCAAAGTAACCCCACTAGGAGAGCCCTGCAAACACACATCCTTGCTGTTGGGACTTACCACAAATGTAAGCTTTCTCTAGAATCCCACTGTTTTCCTTAAAAATTACATTCTACTCTATCTTTTTAAATGTGTTTTCTTTTCTTTCTTTTTTTTTTTTTTGCAAGGTAGTTTAAAGTGATTTTTCTATCAGGCAAAACTGGTACCCAGGAAGATGGGCCAAGCTTACCTGCAGCTTTTCACATCCCCCCACCACCACAGAGAATGGAAATAGATAAAACTCTGGTTTTGAGAACCAGGCTTTTTTAAAAATTTGGAAACCACAGCGTGATATTCAACATTCAGATTCTTTCGTCTGCAGAGCAGTGGCTCTCAGCTCTCAGCTGCATGTTACAATCACCTGGTAAGCTTTTAAAAAATACCAGTGACTAAGCTCCACTCCAGACCAAGTGAATCAAAATCTCAGGGTGAAGAAAGAAACCGTCATTTTTGGTTGTTGCTTTTAGCTGCACTGGGTGACTTTAATGGGCAGAGAGGGTGAGAACCACTGCTTAGAAGATGCTAAAGAAATGTAGGGTCCCAGAGTGATGCTGGAAACCAAAGCCAATCCCTGGGGTCAATACACTTGCCCTTTCTTCCTAACAACCCCTTGGAGACACAGATAGTAAACAGGTGACAACTCTCTCCCATCCTGTATCCAGTGGTATCAAAAGCAGTAGGTTAACATGAGATCCAGAGTCTCAAAACATGATACAAAAATGTCCAGGTTTCAATTAAAAAATCACTCTTCATACCAAGAACCAGGAAGATCTCAAACTGAATGAAAATAAGACAACCAACAGATCCCAATAGATCAACCTGACAGATGTTAAAATTATCTAATAAAAAAAGTTTTATTATTTTTTTTAAATTTATTTATTTTGAGAGAGAGAGAAGAAGAGAGAGAATGAGCAGGGGAGGGGCAGAGAGAGAGAGGGAGAGAGAGAATCCCAGAGCAGAGCCTGACACAGGGCTCAAGCCCATGAACCATGAGATCATCACCTGAGCCAAAGTCAGACATTTAAGCAACTGAGCCATGCAAAGTGTCCCATCTGAGTAAAATTTTAAGGCAGCCATGATGAAAACTCTTAGAGGAGAATTTAGGAACATGCTAAATGAACTAGAGGAAATGCCATCATGTTCCTCAAGCCTTCGAAGTAGGTTCATCACTGGCCCAGACAGAAGTATGCAGGTCTGGGCTGTACAGATTGGAAATTTGTTTAGTGAAGGATCCCATAGGGCACTAACCTAGCTGTAGGTTGGCCTCTGGTTTCCTAGTGCCTGTGCACTGTAATTCACCTTTGGCTCAATGGATCTAACTTTCTAAATGGGACTGTTTAACCAGTTAAAGATGAAAACCCACAGAGGGGAGCTATACTAAACAGTGTCTGTCTCCCCAAGAGGTAGGGTTAGGAAGAAGAGACAAGATGACAGACCCCAGGGTTGGCTTTTACTTGACATGGAAACTATGAAACCAAGCAAATATAAATTCGATTTCATCAAAATTAATCTCTTCAAAAATTCTGCTCTGCAAAATATCCTCTAAAGAGAATGGAAACAGAGAAAACTGTAGACAGAGAGAAAATATTTGCTACATATCCAAATAAAGGGCTAGTGTCTAGAATATATAAAGAATTGTCAAAACTCAGCAACAACAACAACAAAAGAAACAATACATTTACAACATCAGCAAAGATGTAAAGAGACATTTCACCAAGGAGGATATACAGATCACAAATAAGCACATGAAAAGATAATCCAGGAGCGCCTGGGTGGCTCAGTAGGTTGAGCATCTGACTCTTGATTTCGGCTCAAGTCATGATTCCAGAGTGGTGAGATGGAGCCCCATGTTGGGCTCCATGCTGAGCATGGAGCCATCTTAAGATTTTCTCTCTCCCTCTTCCCCACTCCCCCTCTTGCTCTCTCTCTCTCCCTCAAAAATAAATAAATAAATAAATAAATAACCCATATAACTAGCCACTAGAGAAACGTAAATTAAAAGTACAATGTACAATGAGACACCACTATGTACCAAACACAATAGCAAAAGTAAAAAAAAAATAATAATAAAGAAATAAATAAATAATGATAATGCTTAATGATGGTACAGATACAAAGAAATTGGGTGGCTCACACGTTGCTGGTAAAACTGTGAAGTCATACAGACTCTTTGGAAAACAATTCGGCAATATTTAAAAAAATTAAACCTGCAACTGCCATATGACCAAGTAACAGCACTCTTCAGCATTTATCCCAGAAAAATGAAATTTTATTTTCACACATAAAATTTAACACGAGTATTTAAGACAGCTTTATTCATAAAGCCCAAAACTGTAGGACAGTTTAAGTGAATGGCTGAACAAATTGTGGTCCTTCCAGATCACAGAACACAGTTCAGCAATAAATACTAACACATGCAAAAATCTGGAAGGTCTCTAGAAAATCACACTAAGTCAAAAAAGCCAATCTAAAAGGTGTGATTCCGGAGCGCCTGGGTGGCTCAGTCGGTTGAGCGTCCGACTACGGCTCGGGTCACGATCTTGCGGTCCGTGAGTTCGGGCCCCGCGTCGGGCTCTGGGCTAATGGCCCAGAGCCTGGAGCCTGCTTCCGATTCTGTGTCTCCCTCTCTCTCTGCCCCTCCCTCGTTCATGCTCTGTCTCTCTCTGTCTCAAAAATAAATAAATGGTAAAAAAAAAAAAAAAAAAAAATTTTAAAAGGTGTGATTCCAATGACATAACATTCCTTGAAATGATAAAGTTATCGAAATAGAGAAATCTAGAGAAAAGATTAGTGGTTGACAGTTTAAGAAGAGGGTAAAGAGGCCGGGATGTGAAGAGGCTGGGATGTGATATGGCTATAAGAGGGCAATGTGAGGAATCTCTGTGGTGATGCTCTGTATCTTGACTGCATCAATGTCAACACCCTGGTTTTGATTTTGTGCTATAATTTTACAGAAAGTTACCTTGGAGGTAAACTGGTTAAATGGACATGGGATCTATGTATATTATTTCTTAAACTACCTGAGAATTATCTCAAAATAAAAAGTTTAAATTTAAAAAAATGCTACTGGGCCACTGAACCCTGACCACAGCACAGAGCCAGTAGTTGGAATTGACCTTCATTCACGTTCCAGATTTTTATTTACTGGCCATTTTTAGTTCCAGTATTTCACACACAATTCATGAGGCCCAGAAACCTAATTTTATTCAATATGGGGCACTCTGTGGCCTTGCCAAGACTGATTATTTTGTTGGTGACATTCAACATAGTATTAGCTAGCAAGCGCACATCACACGCTACTGCCTAAAGTGACCACTTTCTATGCCGCTACTTGCTTTCTTCTCTTCCACCTCTTCAGAGAAAGATGCTAAAATACTTAAATGCCCCTCTCTAGTCCCATGACCTTTCCAGTGCTGTCTTTCAGAATGACATTTTCACATGAACTGGATATAAAATCACCACTGCCAACTCCTCAGCTTTCATATTACAATACACCCAATTCTTTAGGCAAACAGAAAAAAGGATATTACTCTACAGTGTATTTGGGACAAGAATTCCTCCGTGGCTTAATTCACATTTGGATTCAGAATGCACAACTACCAGGTCCAAAAACGTAACAAATTGTAATCTTCACTTTCTACCCACAAGTATAGTACCTAAGACTTCCTCAGACAGGAGAATCCAGGCACCTCATCTGCAGGAAGAAACTTATTTCAACATGGAAAGGTGAAAACATATCCTGAATTAAAAGGTCTCCAGGGATGGAAAATCTATAATCCATTCTGATACTTATTCTGATATTTCACAAACTTCATTTATCAACTCATGCTACCTTCTGCATCACATCTTGGTAAAAATTATGTCTGTTTCCCCTCATGATTATAGGAGTTGATCTATACAAAATTTCAATCACTCCTAAGAATGCCAGGTTGTCTAAGTCAGAGAGTGTAGAACATTTAACTTATGCAAACTGAGCTAGATCAATCTGAGAAAGAGATAGACGGTCAAAGGGAAGGAAGTATCATGGGCCATTCCTGTTCCCTCAGTCTCAGTTCCTGGGTACCTCTCTTAGGTACGTGTTGAAACACTGAGTTTGATCATAGTGGTTTAAGTGCATTTTTTTTTTGTACAACACAAAAGCTTCTCAACACAAACTCCTTCTTTATCTGATGCTCAATAGAATGTATAGTAATTGTTCCAAATCAAGAGTAAACATGGGCCATGTTTAATGGCTAATAGGGCAGTTTCCGTGGTGGAGCCTTCCTAAAGGGTTTAAGTCTATTATTGACCAGCACTATTTTTACATCTGGGACTGACTTTGGAAACCATTCCACTGTGATATGCTCCCCGTAAATGCTTACCCTTCTCCTGTGAGTTGGATGTGTGCAGAACTGTACAGGAGTGCATGTACATGAACACCTTTACAAAGATGGTGGAGCACATTGTGCTAGCACCAAACCAGTGTTTCCTCATCTATGTAGACACTAATTCTCTGAGGGACTAGCAACTGGCAAAACCAAAGCAGCCCACCAGCTTCAATGGGCAGTAACAGAGGTAAAGGAACACATACATTTCCCCTCAAACATTTAGAATTTTACACTTAAAATTAGAAATTTAAGCACTTCCTTTTATGTAATAAACCTGTAAAACAGAATATATTCCCTACATATTCTGAAAACCTAGGATTTCTTTATTACAAAACAAGGTGCTGTATTCCCACAAATAAATTGGGAAATAATAGCCAAATGCTTTGGGAAAAAAATGAAGGTCTAAAATTATCTTTCACAAGGACAGGCTTTAATGAAACAAAAGGTGAGGAACACAAAGGCCAGGCTGAAGAAATGCCAACAAACAGAGCTGTTTGCAGGAGAAGAGTCTGGAACAATGCACTGAGACCATCCTGGGAGTCTGTCCATAAGAAAGAGTAACAGAGAAGCACTGAAATGCTCACATGCCTCGCCACTCCTACTTCCTCATCTGTAAAGGAAGAGATTTCACTAGCAGCAAACTGTAGACCATCTACTCTTAGAGAAAACCCAACCACTCTGAAAAACTATGTGTAGCATTTCCCAAACTAATGCAGACTTTGATCTCAGGCCCACCCAAAGTCATGAAAAATTCTCTAGCAGTTAACATGACAGTATCAAGATAATTGCTTACTGGAAACTTTCCCAATCTAAAACCATTCACTTTTACCAAAATAGGAGTTGCTACTATAATTCTATAGGACCCAAAGAAGGCAAATTGAGCTGCCTTTGCTCAAAGCACTGACCTACTCAAATTTAAGAAGACTATTTGTTTTTTAAATTGAAAGCCATACAATTTCTCTATTTTAGAATCTTAGGAGCACAAAATTTGAGTCAAAATTGAATCTGTTCTTCTGAGCAGACTAACCATCATCACCTGAAGGAGAAGTGGTATGTCATCAAAAGTGTCCTCTCTAATGGAAAGCCCAGTCCTAGTCCCAGAGAACAGTGCAAGAGCCAAGAATCAGACAGAAGTAACTAAGAGGGTCTCATACCAAATTAGGAAACTCAACATGAGTCTATGCTATGGAATCCTAAGAAAAAACCAGTTAGATTAAGAAGTGACTGAAAATAACTAAAGATCAGTAAAAAAAATTATCAAAGGGTACCTACTTACCTATGTTTAAATACAATGCTTCCTCTCTCCCTATTTATTCAATAAAATTCTAATTCTATTAAAATGTTTTTCATTAACAAATTACTTAGTCGTTATAACCTTATTCATGATACTCTGTAAGATAGGAATTGATAGATAGGAATTGATTGTGGATGCTTACTTTTTCTCATCCATATGCTACTACTTGAAAATTCTTTGACCAATGGATGAATCTGTGGGAAAAACTTCTTCCTTCATAAATGGCATATTTAAGTTCCCAGAAAAAGGAACTTTTTCAAAGGAGAAAAAACAAAAAAGACTCTAGTTTCAGATAGTTCAATGTATATACTTTCAAACTTTCAAAAACCAGTAAGTCTCCAGTTACACAGCTTATTGCTAAGCACAGGAAAAAGACTAAAATGCCCCCAATTAATTTCTGATGCTAGCATAACCTCAGTACCAAAACCGGTCAGAGAAACCATTCCCCTACACATACAGAGACACATGAACACACAACTGAACCAAAGGGAAAGAAGAGGGAAGCACGGATCCCATTCACCCAAAGGACACAGATGTTTTGAAAAACTCCCTCAGACCATTCTGATACTCTGTCTGGTTGAAAGGAAAAATACATTAACACTCCTTCATAAATCCCTTACCCAAAACTCATGGGGCCAGATGTATTTTCAGATTCAAAAACTTTCCAGAAAGGCACTTCTCGGCATATTCAATATACTTCACATGCCTTCAGACAGTCTTGGGCAGCTAGGATATTTCTCCAGCAAAAAAATGCATGAATATATACACTAATGTTATAAAGACTTTAAACTGCCTCACATCAGAGGCAATTTTCCTCAAATATATCCAAGACGGGGCAGGTTTTACAGTCAAATGAGTTATGAAAAAAAAAGTCTACATTTTCAGAACTTTTTGGATTTCAGAATTATGGGAAACAGATTGACCCATTAAAGAACATTCCATAAATAATTACTGAATGCCTCCTATGAGACAGGATGTACTTGGCATACATTATCTCTAACTCTATCACCCTGCAAGGTTTTAGAAAGGAGTTTCAGAGAGGTTAAGTGACTTGCCCAAAGCCAGTTACTAAAAGAATCAGGACTTGAACCAGTATCTGTTCACACTCCATCCACTATGCTTTATACATTCAGGTTCTTGACTGCAAGTTATAGAAAGCAACTCTAGCAAACCTAAGCAGAGAAGCAATTTTATGGAAGTGTAGTGAGATCTCACAAGATGGAAAGGCAACCTGGAAAAACAAGTCCACAAAATGAGTAAAAGCTAAGGAAGGCAAGGCTACAGAAGCCATGACCAAGGCCAAGTCCTCAAATCAAGATGCTTCCATTGTCATCTTCTCCACTACTGCTGCCTTTATGCTCCTATCCCAAGATACACATCACCACTGGACTCTTGACAACCAAGCACAGAGTGAAAAATTTCTAAATCGTCCCTTGGTCTTTGTAAGAGTCAAAGTCCCAGCACTTTGGTTAAGCAGCCACATTGTTCTGTGCTTCCAAAGTGTGAAAAAGGCACTGTGTCCCACCAATTCCACACAAAGGCGGGGTCTTCCCAAAGTGAAATGGTGCTGGGGAGCTGGGTAATTTACCTATAAGGGAGGTGACAATGTAGCGTTCTAAATAAAATATTTGTATAACAGGGCGCCTGGGTAGCTCAGTCGGGTAAGTGACTGACTCTTGGTTTCAGCTCAGGTCATGACCTCATAGTGGGTAAGATGGAGCCCCACAATGGGCTCTGTGCTGGCAACACGGTGCCTGCTTGGGATTCTCCCTCTCTCCCCTCCCCTTCTGCCCCTCCAGCATGCTGTAAGTAAGTAAATAAATAAATAAATAAAATTTGTATAAAATATTCAATGGCATGCAATAAAGTATGGCTTCTTCCAGAAATAAATTTTTATAAATTTATAATATGGTAATTCATATCAATTACTCAAAAAAACATTTTTAAGAAGTCATTTGGTGCTTAAAAAGATATGTGATATAATTTAACATCCATTCTTGATTTTTAAACTCTCAGTAACTTAGGAAAAGCAAGTTCTTTCCTTAACTTGACATTTTTCACCTCAATCTAATCCTATTTAAAAGATCAAGGCAAAAGGCCTTTCAATTAGTCACCACCATTTCTCCATGTCATTAGAAGGGGTTCTAACCAATGGCTAGAAAATAAGGGTTGTAAACTGTCATTATTTAGCAGATGATATGACTACATAGCTATAAGGAAGATGGAGACTACAACCCAGAGTGGAGGCTAAAATCTACCCTTGGGAGTGGCCTCTGTATGAATCCTGCATGTATAGGTCAAGCACCTGGCTTTTCTTGGAGAAATTCTGACCCAGTGGAGTAATACAAATGCAGCTATTGAGACTTGATGTCATATATTTTATTTTATAATGCAGGAGTATCTCTTGAAGAATTGACCTCTTTTGAATGAGTGGTTTCTTTTGAAGGGATTAGAAACTTGATTGGTGTCCAGGAATTCAGTGAAAGAGGAAAGGAGAAGGGACTCTCACATGGGCTTTGAGAGTCAGCTAATAAAGAGTGTATAGGAAGCATGTGTGTCTGATACAGTTGTCAAATCTCCTTTCCTGTGTTCTGTTTTTGTTGTTTTTGTTTGTTTGTTTTGTTTTGTCTTGTTTTGAGACAGAGAGCATGAGCAGGGGAGAAGGGCAGACAGAGAGGAAGAGGGAGAAGGAGACAGACTGAGAGAAAGAATCTTAAGCAGACTCCACAATCAATGCAAAGCCCGACACAGGGCCCGATCCCACCACCATGGTATCATGACCTGAGCCGAAATCAAGAGTCGGATGTTCAACTGACTGAGACATCCAGACGTCCCTCCTTTCCTTTCCTGATTTCTAATTCTTTTAGATTATCCTCAAACCCAAATAAAATCACATTATACTCAACACAGACTTGAATTAAAAGCAACTGAGTAAAAAAGGGAGAAGGCTTTGGGTCAAAGCTGAGACTTGTAGAAGCAATGACAAAGCAGTTATAAGAACCCAGGAGTGACTCTGGAGAAGCTAGAAAGAAAAGCCTAGAACAAGACCCAATAAATGCCAATCAAGAGAAGTTAATTTCCAGGATCAGATATTTCTCTGGTGAATTCAACCAAACAATTTAAAAAAATTAATACCAATCCTCAAGCTCTTCCAAAAAGTTGAAAAGGAAGGAACACTCCCAAACTCATTTTACAAATCCAGTCATTACTCTGATACCAAAGCCAGATAAGGACACTACAAGGAGGAAAAAAAAAACAACACTACAGATCAACAGATCAATATCCCTAATGATAGATGCAAAAATTCCCCAAAACATTAGCAAACCAAATTCAATAGCACATTAAAAGGATCATACCGCATGACCAAGTGGGATTCATCTCAGAGAAGGAGGGTTCAAAATGCACAAACACACAAAAAGTAAGAACCACCACATTAACACAATGAGCAATAAAAATTATGACCATCTCCACGGATGCAGAAAAAGCTTTTGAGCAAACACAACATCCCTCTGGGATAAAGACCTCAGCAAATTGGGTATAGAAGGAACACACTTCGACATAATAAAGGCCATACGTGACAAGCCTACACCTAACAGATCAACATTGCAAGGCTGAAAGCTTTTGTCCTGAAAGGAACAGGGTAAGTAAGAGCGGCCACCCTCACTACATCCTCACTATAGAACTGAAAGTCCTAGTCAGAGCAACCAGGCAAGAAAAAGAAAAAGCAACCAAATTGCAAAGGAAGAAGTTAAATTGTCTTTGTATGCAGAGCATATGATATTTTATATATACATATATATAATATACATATATATGTATTTATATAATTTATATATATACATATATATATATATATAAAATTCTAACGACTCCAAAATAACCATCAGAACTAATGAATTAATTAAAGTTGCAGGATACAAAAATATTTAAAAATCTGTTGTTTTTCTATACACTAACAGCAAAATATCTGAAAAAAAAATAATAATAACTGTGAGAAATAAGCCCACCAACCCAATCAAAAGTGGGACACAGAGACTCAGAGCATAGTGAAGTGAGGCTTTAGTCAACGTTCTTGCAAGAGCGGGTGTCTGATGGACAGGCACACTCAGGGCAGTTACAGCAGACAATTTACTTCCTAGTATGCAAGTCCCTCATTGGCTGAGTACTACAGAGGTTACAGTCCTACCTACACATTGCCTCTGCCCATGTAAGGTAAAAAGTAGCCTGATTAGAACAAATGTACATTCCCTGAGGTGATACAGAGACTTTCAGTCCTTCCACCCTTTGTTCTTTGGTGCATGCTTATTGCAAAGCCTGAGAAACTAAGCCCATGAGAAGGAGAGGGGGAAAAAAACCGGGATGTGAAGTGTCTAAGGGTTTGGGACTCCATTGGGGGCGGGGTTCATACATATTTCCAATAAGTTGTAATCTGCTGTTAACTAGACAGCACAGTTTTTATTTTGTATTTCTGAAAATGAATCATCTCCCTTACTTCCCACAATAACATTCACAGTAGCATTAAAAGGAATACAATACTAATAAGTAAATTTAAGGAGCTAAAAGATCTGTACCTTGAAAACTATAAGACTGTGATGAAAGAAACTGAAGAGGACTCAAATAAATAAAAAGATAGCCTGTGTTCATGGATCAGAAGAATGATTATTAAAATATTCATATTACCCAAAGCCATCTATAGGTTCAATGAAATCTCTACTAAAATTCCATTGCATTTTTCACTGAAACAGAAAAAAGTAATCCTAAAATTAGGATGGAACCACAAAAGACCCTGAAAAGCCAAAGCAATCCTGAGAAAGAAGAACAAAACCTGAGCTATAACACTTGTTGATGTCAAACTATATTACAAATCTATAGTACTCAAACAGTATGGCATAAAAACAGACACATAGATCAATGGAACAGAATCAAAAGCACAGAAGTAAAACCTCACATGGTCAACTAACATTTGACACGGGAACCAAGAATACTCAATAAGGAAAGAACAGTCCCTTCAATAAATGGTGCTGGGAAAACTGGATAATCACCTACAGAAGAATGAAGCAGGGCCCCTATCTTACACACTCACAAAAATTAACTTAAAATGGATAAAAGACTTAAATCTAAGATTTGAAACCATAAAACCCCTAGAAGAAAACATAGGGGAAAGCTCCTTGACATAGGTGTTGGCAACAATTTTTTGGATAGGATACCAAAAGCACAAGCAACAAAAGCAAAAACACATAAGTGGGACTACATCAAACTGTTTGTGCACAGCGAAATAAACCACCAAATGAATAAAAAAGAAAACCTACTTCAGTGACAGAAAATATTTGCAAACCATCTATATGTTAAGGGGTTAATATCCAAAATATGCAAGGAACTCATACAACTCAAGAACAAAACAGTTTTAATTTTAAAAGTTTAAAAATGGGCAGAAGATCTGAATAGACATTTTTTTCCAAAGACACACAAATAGCCAACAAGTACATGAATCAGTGTGCAACATCACTAATCATCAGGAAAATGCAAATCAAAACCACTGTCATCTCACGCTATTAGAAAGGCGATCATCAAAGAGACAAGAGATAACAAGTGTTGGCCAGAGGGTGGAGAAAAGAGAACCCTTGTGTACTGTTGGTAGGAATGCATATTGGTATAGCTATCATAGAAAACAGTATGAAGTTTCCTCCAAAAATTAAAAATAGAACTACCCTATGATCTGGTGATCTCACTTCTGAGTATCCATCTAAAGGCAATGAAATCAGGATGTCAAAGAGAACTCTGCACTCCTATATTCACTGCAGCATATTTATCACGGGCAAGACATGAAAACAACCTAAATGTCTATGGATGGATGAATGGATAAAGATGTGGCTGCTTTTACATATTATATATACACAAAACATACTACACACACACACACACACACACACACACACACACACACACACAAGAATATTATCCTGTCATAAGAAAAAAGGAAGTCCTGCCATTTGTGACAACATGGATGGACCCTGAGGGCAATACACTGAGGTAAGTCAGAGAAGAGAAAGACCAATACTGTATATCACTTATATGTAGAATCTTTAAAAAACTGAATTTGTAGAATCATGGTTTCCAGAGGCTAGGGAATATAGAGAGAGATGTTGGTCAAAGCGTACAAACTTCTATTTATAAGATGAGTAAGCTCTAGGGATCTAATGTACAGCATGGCAACTACAGTTAACAAAACTGTATCATATACTTGATAGAGTGGATTTTAAATGTTCTTACCACACATACACTAAAAAACCACAGTAATTATGTGAGGTGATGTAGATATTAACTAATCCTGCTGTGGTAATCATCTTGCAATATATAATTTATCAAATCATTATGTTGTACATCTTAAACTTACACATCATATGTCAATTATATCTCAGTAAAAGCTGGGGAGGTGGGGTGGGAAGTCAACACTCTCCTCAGAGGATCCTCAGTGTGTAGGAGGGTAAATGAACATCCTTCACTTACGTAGGAGGTGCCTTCAGTTTCATGTCATATAGATATTTAAGCAATGCAGGACTCCCAAAGACTGGAAAACTTGGGATATTCAAGAAAACTCAAAGGAGCCAACTAAAGACTTAGAGCAGCCAATAATCAAATTTGGCATAATAGCGAAATAAGGGGCATCTGGGTGGCTCAGTAGGTTAAGCAGTTAAGCATCCGACTTGTGGCTCAGGTCATGATCTCGAGGTGCATGAGTTTGAGCCCTGCATCAGGCTCTGTGCTGACAGCTCAGAGCCTGAAGCCTGCTTCAGATTCTGTGTCTCCCTCTCTGTCCCTCTGCCTGCGCGCACGTGTGCTCTTTCTCTCTCTCAAAAATAAATAAAAACACTTAAAATTTTTTAATAAAAAAATGGAGAAATAAAATTAAAACTCTTCTCTAGTTTTCATATATGCCAGCAATACTCTGCTTTCAAAAAAAATGCAATGAAATAAAATTTGCATTCAAAAGGTAACCAAAATGTGACTTTAGGAATAACCCTAAAAAGGAAGATGCAAGATTTCAATGACAAAAGACTATTAAATTTCACTGGAAGATATAGAAGAAAATTTGAATGGAGAGTCATAGCTTGTTGCTGAATGCCCAGTCTGAATACTTCATAGTTCTTTCAAAACAAAATTACAGGTTTACCACAACCAGATTTAAAACCTAATGAGAATTTTAAGAAAGACAAAGTATTTTAAGGCCTAAAGAAAACATAAAAAAGAAACCATGAGGGAACTGCTTAAAAACAATTCAAATAAGTTAGGAGAGTGGGTGCTGACTAAATCAAGAGTAAAATATATTTTAAATCAACAGTAACTCAGGCAATTAATGATACAGTAACAGACTGATCATTAAAGGGGAAAAAATCTGAACTAAGTCCTATGTATAAGACATTAACATTTGATTTAAACAAAGTAAATGAAGAAAGAATCAACAAATTATATTGGAATAGTTACTCGTCAATATATAATTTGCATCTACATGTATCAAAATAAATTCTAGACAGACTAAAAATCAAATGCAAAAAAGAAAAAATAAGACATCCATAGTAATGAAGTCCTAATAGATGCTATACCATGGTTGAATTTTGAAAACATTATGCTAAATGAAAGTCTCAAAGACCATTTATTGTATGATTTAGCCTATGTAAGTGTCCAGTGTAGGCCAACCGATAGGGAAAGGAAATTAGTGGTTACTTGACCAGGGGTGGAGGAGGATTTGGGGTGATGGCTTAAGAGTAAGGAGTTCCTTTTCAAGGTGATAAAGATGTTCTACAGTGAATTAGGGTGATGGTCACACAACTCTAATGCTATAATGTGGGCACTGTATCACAAAGCTGTTACAAAAAAAGATGAAAATGTAGATGACTGCTCCGAAAGAAGATCTTACCTTAGAAACATTTTAAAAATCCAAAAAGAAAAATAATCATATATATAATTCAATAAAAATTAGAACTTCCTGGCGTGCCTGGGTGGCTCAGTTGATTAAGCGTCTGACTTCAGCTCAGGTCATGATATCATGGTTCGTGACTTCGAGCCCCAAGCTCCAGCTTGGAGCCTGGGTCCTGCTTCAGATTCTGTGCCTCCCTCGCTCTCTGCCCCTCCCCTCCTCATGCTTTGTCTCTCTCTCTCTCTCTCTCTCTCTCTCTCTCTCTCTCAAAACTAAATAAACATTTTTAAAAATTTGTTAAAAATTAGAACTTATTAGGGGCACCTAGGTGACTCAGTCAGTTGAGCCTCTGACTCTTGATTTTGGCTCAGGTCATGATTTCACAGTTTGTGAGTTCAAGCCCCACATCAGGTTCAGCTCAGAGCCTGCTTGGGATTCTTTCTCTCCCCCTCTCTCCACCCCTTTCCTTCTTGCGCCGCTCTCTCTCTATCTCAAAATAAAAAAAAAATTTTTTTTAATTAGAACTTCTTTAATCTCAGTTTAAAGGCAAAAAATGGTAAACACGTTCACAATTAACATGTAGATCACGGCTAACTCTAAAAATAAAAAGATAACCCTCTTGTAAAACAGTCAGTAAAATCCCCATTTAGGGCTTGAGAACTTTCTGTCACAGGCAAATATGAATTTTTTCCTTCTCATGAAAACAGATGGGAGTGGAAAGTTTATATTACCTGGAAGACAGTATTGGTATCTACATTTTCAAACTAAGGAAGAATGAGTAACCTGTCAAAACCTTGTTTTAAGCACCTTTGTTTACTGAAGAAAAAGAAAAGTCATGAAGGATTTTGTCTGGATTTGGAGAGATTTCAGCATGGACAGTAAATAAATTTTTGTTGCGGCCTCAATAATACACAGAGCTGCCCTATCCATATGCTAGAGTGTTATCTGTGAAATTCCCTTTGTGGTTGGTCTTCATCATTGCATGACCCCATGACCCCTCAGCACACTGAGGCTTCCCTCAGTGGGAAAAGGCTAGAAATAGCACATTCGATCCTTGATTTGGTTTCAGTTTTACTTTCTATAAACAGCTGGTGATAACCTTGCCGGCAGAGGCTGCGTGGCTCTAGACACTATCAGGTACCCTCCACAGGCTAGAACTTGAATGTGACCAATCCTGGCCAGTGGAAAAGGAACTCTGACTGGGATGTGGGGCTTCTGGGAAGAATGCTCATCTCTGATAGAAAGAGACATGTCTGTAACAGGGCCCAAGGAAGAACACATAATAGACTAAATTTGGGTAATTTTTAAAAAGTCTAACAAAGGCATAGGAAAGCATGGCTAGGGTAGGGAAAACCATCACAGGTAACACAGAATCCCAAAGCAAAATCCCAAAATCCAAAGCTTTTATCCACCCCAGGCAATCATGAGAAAAAGGGTGAGAAACTCAAAGAAAAGCCACTCCAGAGCCCTGCATCATTAAAACCTCTGAACCAATCCTTAACTGCCAACCTCCAGACTTGTTATTTTGGCAGAAAAATAAACCCTGCTACCTAATGCCAAAAACGTAGTCAATTTTTAAAAAAATGGAAGAAATAAAGAGGAAAAAAAAACCCATTGACCAGTCTCTGTATTTTCATCCACTGAAGTTATCTCATCTATACTAAAAGAATTAAAACTATAGCCTAATCCAGCACATTTTAGAAGACCCAATGGGTCAAAGGACACAAAACTCAAAAGAGGAAAACAGAAATGGGTAATATCCAACCTCTCAAGTTTTTATATATTTAAATTTGTATTTCTTAAATCTTCAAATACATATCACTCAGAGATAAGTCTCCAATTTCACAAGCTCCCAGTGGGTGTTCCAAATTGGGAGAATGTTTCTGAACATAATGTGGGCAACAAGTATTGATTTATTTATAACTAGGTTGTTACTCCTTTCTTCTTATGATCTCTACTATCTCAGAAATAGTTGAAGTTGTGAGCTCACAGTTAGCCAAATGATTAACTTTGTAATATGGCTTAATTAGTCCTTTTAATTACAATTATTTCTAGCTACTTTAATAAAGAATTCAACCCCAGTATTTTACATTTTTAAAAGGCATGATGGAATGAAGCAAAGCCTCGTATCCCTTCCTGTCTTTAGTCAGGTATTTAATAAGCACAGCTGTTTGCGCTAATACCCAACGAAGGCACTATCACCCACGAAGGGGCGCCATATGTCAAATCCTGGAAATGCACAGTGAAGAAATCAACAGCCTCTGAAGCACTAGCCTCGTAAACCCAGCCCATAAAAATGCTCAAATCTTAAATGAAATATTGTTACAGCAAATTACTTCTGTCTGATCCTAAGTTATTCCCAATGGGACAAACCTTCAGTAATAAATTTTATTAGCTTAAAAATTAATAATGTTGATTTCAATAGATTTTAAAAGGCATACACATCTAACAGTAATTATTTTAAAGAAGACAGATTTCTGAGTTCATCTATATGACACAATATTGATTTAAAAGAATGCTTGGGGCATGACGTTTTCTGGGTAATTGAGTTTTCCAAGTTGTTTTAATCCAGTAAATGATTGTTGGATTTCACTGTCAGGCTCTGAGCTGTGAAAGGCTTAAGAGATTGGACCGAGAACTAACTTTAGGACATATTACAGAAATAGAGTTTTTAGCTGAATCTCTGATATTGGGGTGCCTGGGTGGCTCAGTCAGTTGAGCATTCGACTCTTGGTTTCAGCTCAGGTTATGACCTCACAGTTCGGTTCATGAATTTGAGCCCCATGTCAGTGTGGAGCCGCTTGGGATTCTCTCCCCCTCTCTCTCTGTCCTTTCCCTAATCGTGCTCTCTTTCTCTCTCAAAATAAGTAAATTTTAAAAGAAACAAACAAACAAACGTTGATATCAACTTTCTTTTTAGTCCTGTTTTTAGGATCATAAGTACAGGATACATCTCAAAATTGAGGTTATAGATTTGTTACATTGACTGGGTAGTTGATTAAAGGAAGATACTATGGTCAGGACATTGGTAGACTATGCTCAGTGGGAATGGAAAGGGATTCTCCTACAAGAAGGAAATACAATTGAGTTAGGGAGGAAACAAACAAGATGATGATCGACTCTTTCCCTCTGCTACCCACTCCACATTGACCTCGCCCTTGACCAAGCCTACCAGCGGGTCCCGGATATTGCTAAAAAGATGATGAGGAAAAAATAAACACAAACCATAAAAGAAGGCACCAACTGCTACCTGGGTACCTTGAGTATATGTGTCCACCTGGCCTCACATCTGATACGAAAACCAAAAGCCTATGGAAAAGATCTCCCTTTCCACTGAGACTAAAGAGGTCATAAAAGGGCTGAGATTTTGCAAAGACAAAGCCACCCAGTCACCAAGGAGAGCAGGAGCCTTGGGAGGAAGGCCTGAAGGTTGTCTGCCCTTCAGCTCTAGCAGCAAATGTTCCTAAGGGACTGGTTTAAGGTCCTGCAATGCTCAGGGTGCAGTGCCATTAATGCTCTCTCCACTTGGACTCTACCTGATAACTTTGCTCAGAAAGGTCCCTAGGATGACTCTCATGGCACTGGCTTGGCCACGTCTAGCTTCAACCAGTGATTAAGGCAGCTGCATGAATGTCTGGCACCTGATGCTGATCATGCCCAACACGGGTACCCTCCCCGAGCACATCCAGACCACCATCCCAACAAGATGCCCCAGCTCCCATTAGAGCCAAGGTTCTTCCATCACTCTAAGTGTCTCAAAGGTAAAGAAACTGCCACTACAAGTAAGTGTCAGACTTTGCTGGACTGAACTACTAACTGAATTTCTTACCAGGTGGTAATATTTTAAAGAAACTATGTTAAATAATTTGTGAATTTTCCTTTAAATTGCAAAATAACATTTAGATTTATCACAAAGTCCTCCAAAGTGCATATTTAGAAAGCTTCCACACTATCTGTGAATGAGACTGTAAATGAGGCAGTTCTGTACATTGTACGTTTTGCTAAAATGCTGACATTATGATACGACCACCTTCAAGAGAAAAATTTGAAATTCCAGTTAACGCTAAGAGATTTATTCAGAACTCATTAAATACATTCTTAATCTTCCACCTTCTCTACTTAGGCAATGTAAAAGTTACCCACCCAGTTTTTAACAACAATAATAAAGGGGGGAAAAGTAAAATTTCTCAATCTTTTATCACTGCACAAGGCCTGGCAGAGGGCAATTTTAAAATACCAAACCCCAAGAGTTTATCTCTAGGGGCCATGCCCCAAGAAGGCTTAGAAATTCAAATTGTTTCAGCAGAAATTCACAGATCATTAAATTAATTCAAAACTCAACAGGGCAGCAAACTAACAACTTACCCTTACTGTATCTGGTTACAGCCTGTGAATTCTCATAAAAATAAATCTCCTTCCTCCTGACCATATAAAAGGACAAGCTGTCGAAGACAGTAGTTTAAAAGTGCAGAACTGATGCCAGAGTCAAGCCTTAAATACACAGATTTAAGGGAGGTGAAGTGGAGAGGAGGAGCCTGGAGAGGCTAAATCTGGAAGCAGAGATCTACCAACCCACCTGGCTTGGGTTCCTGGCTCTCAGGTCCTGGGGTGCAGCTGAATCACCTAGGGGAGGTTTTTTAACTTTAGCCAAGCTCAGATCCCACACAGACCACTTGAATCAGAACTTCTGGTTGGTTTCAAAGTCCCCCAGGTGACTGCACTGTGCATTCAGGGGTCAGCACCACTAGACTGAAGGAAAGAGAAGGTAGGATGAGGAACACACAGCGGTGTATAGGAAAAGCGCAAGTCCACCGGCTGCCCCGACACAAGATGCTGCTCTGTGCCCCACCTCTCTCAAAGACCTGGTCCAGCCTTCTCATCCACCTGGTCAATTACCGTGTGCAGGCTCAGCTCTGGAGCTCTTCTCTCCCTGTGCTCTAGCTCTCCAGCACTGCGTGCTATGCACAACAGCCATCTTTAATATTCAAAAGGCATCATGGTTGGACCCAGGAAAACAGAGCAGGAATGTGGAACACTGCCAGTTCGGGACAGCTAGGGGAGTCTCCAGGCTCATTATTCTTCCCTTTTAGCCCCTTGCTATGAATTCTTAAATGTAAACACACACTTAAGAGTAAATTATTGGCTTGCGGGCCTCTGAAACAGTTGGTTCTTTAATTTAATGAGCTATAAACTTATATACTAAAGTAACTTCATACCCCAGAAGAGAACTGTTTGACACGAAAAAAAAAAAATGTCTGGGGCTTAGCAGGAGGTTCAGAGCACAAGAGAGGAGGGAAAATAAAATAAAGTACAATAATTTAAAAATCAAAGTTCTCACATTTTCTAATATGAGAAATCAATTTTGTTCAAACTTGTTATTTCCCTGTATTAAAACTGGATTTGCATTGGCATTTAAAATATTTTTTTAAAAAAACTAATGAACTCTATACCACTGATATTGTGTAATAAGCATTTACTGTCATAAATATTATCACATTTGATCCTCATAACAATGCTAGAATTGATAGCAGGTGTTAAACCACCAGTGATTTACAAAGGAGGTAACTGAAGGAAACTCGGAGGCTAAGCAACCAATCTGGTTTCACACAGTAAGGAGAGGATGGGGTCAAGATGCAAAACCAGGTCTGACTCCAAACCTTGTAACTCAGCTCTGATAAGTGAATTCTGCATCTCTGTTTAAATATGAAAAGATGCCACTGTTAGAAAATCATTTAACACTTTTACTATATTGTCTACATATTTTTAATTTTATTTTTACTATATTGCCTCCATAAGCAGTTTCTTTCCAATATATACTTGTTTTAGAAAGTCATATTGAGTTTTTATTTTAGTTTTAAACACTCAGACATCTATAGGACACTAGAGGACAACTATGGGGCTCTACTGCTGTATAACAAATTATCCCAAGACCTACTGGATTCAAACAACAAATGTTTATTATCTCACACAATGTCTCAGTTATTTTTTTTAATTTTCTTATTTAATGTTTATTTATTTTTGAGAGGAGAGAGAGCAAGCAGATGAGGGGCAGAGAGAGAGGGAGACGCACAATCTGAGGCAGGCTCCAGGCTCTGAGCTGTCAGCACAGAGCCCGACACAGGGCTCAAACCCACAAACTGTAAGATCATGTCCTGAGCCGAAATCAGAAGCTCAACCAACTGACTGAGCCACCCAGCCACCCACCAGTTACTCTTCATAATGCCCCTATAAGGAAGGCAGGTAAGAAATTAAGGGACTAGAATTAAGTAAACCCTTATCATGGCTGGTAAGTGGCAGATACAGTATTTGACCAAACCTCTCCTAATTCAATAACCAAAGCATGAACCATTATTCTACAGAGCAGCCTAAAAAATAATTGGCCCTATGAAACAAAAGCCTCAAATATCTCCAAGCATTTGGATCTAGAAATCCCCCTTCTCAAGTATTCAGACTGGAGACAAAGTAAGCTAAGCCACTAAGCTAAGGAATGCATGTGGCATGTTCATACAATGGTGTATAAAACCAACTGGCCAGAGCAGAATATTTAGACAGAATAGGATCATACAGTTTCAAAATGGAAGCATAGTTTTAGACATTACTTAGTCCAATCCAACCCATTCACTGTACAGGGATAATTATCCAGAATGAAAAATGTCAAACTGTTTTTCTCCAATATGGAGAGACAAAAGAGGAATCCTTTTATAAACAAATGGCTTTTCCTTTTCTTTTTCCTAAAGCTGCCCAATTCCTATCCCCAGGAATTAATAACCCAGAAGGTCTATCAGCCTCTGTAATTAATGGCCCCATAATAAATGCATTTTTAGAACCTAGGCTTGCTTGCTTTCATGTACAGTCCTTCCAGCAGACCTGTCTTTGCCACAGACTCGGTAATCAGATCAACTAACCAGTGCGAGTGCTCATAAAATCAGACTGTTGACTTCAGTTCATATGTTCCAAGTGAAATGTATATGGGCTTTAAAGCATGGGCTTCAAGGTGGCTCATCCACTGTGTCAGAGACCTCTCCACCCACCCTCCACTGTCAGGATGTTTTCTGGAAGAAAGAAGGTAATGGGAACCTATCCTAGGAAAAGAAAGCAGAGGGAAGGGGAGGGACGGGGAGGGGAGGGAAGGGAAAGGGGAGGTATGACAGTACACCTTGATTAGAGCCAATCAGAAAAATAAGGTTAGCCCATGTTAAAAGGAGATGTTCATTCAATAAATATTTACTACAAGCCCACTATATGCCAGACATTGTAGTAGGTGTTGAAGAGACCTCTGGACAAATCCTAAAAAGAAGAGCCCTTCCCTCATAAAGCATACATTCTAGCAGAAAAAGACAAGCAACAAGCAAAAACAGTAAGTAAACTATACAGTATGTTAGCAGGTGGTAGGTATGATGAAGAGAAACAGCAGAAAAGACTTAGGGGAAGTGAGTGCAGAGGGTCAGGGAGGGCCTTAGAAAGGAGACATCTAAGCGGAGACTTGAATGGGTGAGGGTAAGCCATGTGGAATTCTGGGGGAAGAGCATTCCAGGCAGAAGAAACAGCAGGAGCTGAGGCCCCAAGGCAGAAATAAGTTGCAAGTTTGAGAAACAGATAGACTATTTCTGACAACTTCATGAATCTTAAGTCTCAGAACTCAGAATACTTAAGATCAATCATTTTATTGTCTGTCAAGAATTTTCTTAAAAAGATAAACCTGATGCTTTTCATGCTTAAAGGGGATAGCCAAAACAAAATAGTATTATTTTGAAGGCACATTTCCCTAGAAAATGGATGCCTTTTAATGAGCACAACTATGTAAAACTGCCGTGACTTTGATCTCAGGTAGGTCACATTCAACAAGACACCAACTAAAGATACAGTCATAATTAGGTAAATCTTCTGTTCTAGGTAATGAACCTTGGTATGTAGGTCCCACCTAGAGGCAGATGGATATACAGGTGAGAGGACAGAAGCAATAGAAGTCTAAATCCATTATCTTCCCACCACCCCCAGCAGGTATGCCCACCCCCATCAAATCAAACATTCTAAACCACCAGCTTCCACCAATATTCCCCTCCATACCCTCCTTGCTTATGACAGTAACATACCACCAACAATTTCACTTATCCCCTAACTACACTCCAAACACTAGGGGTTCTCTGCCCTAGGGCGTTTGCATACACTGTTCCCTCTGCCTCCACATTACCAGCATTCAACCCAAATAGGACTTCCTCAGGAAAGCTTCCCCGTCTTTCCATCAGAGTCCCTGTTGCACGCTCTTGTGTCATCACCAACACTTCTTGCCCACACCTGTGTACTCACACTCCTGCTCTCCCAGTAAGCTGTAAGCTCCACTCCGGGAGGGGCCGTGTGAGGTGGCCTCACCACTGCATCCTCACCACAGTCTAAAACTGTGTGGTTTCTTTCTATCCCACTCCACGGTCACAGCCCAGCTCTCATCACCTCACCACTATTGCTTTCCCAGACCCCAGGTTCCTCTCACTGCAATCTAGCCTGCAGTGGTAGTTACCTGCCAGCTTACCTCTCTAAAATCCCGCCAGGACTCTCCCCCATTTTGACTTATCACACAGCAGGTCTTGACTCCCCTTCACTGGTTTTCAGGTTCTTCCCTTATCAAATAACACCAAACGGATGCAATGCGATTTTCCCCTTTGCCTCCAGAGTCAGCCAGCCGCCTCATCATCTCAGCTGTTCCACTGGGCAACTCCTCCCTTTCTGTATATCTAAAGCCCACTTGGGGCGCCTGGGTGGCTCAGTCCGTTAAGCGTCCGACTTCAGCTCGGGTCACGATCTCGTGGTCCGTGAGTTCGAGCCCCACGTCGGGCTCTGGGCTGATGGCTCGGAGCCTGGAGCCTGCTTCCAATTCTGTGTCTCCCTCTCTCTCTGCCCCTCCCCCATTCATGCTCTGTCTCTCTCTGTCTCAAAAATAAATAAACATTAAACATAAATAAATAAAGCCCACTTATCCTTAAAAGTAAAATTCAAAATTCAAGACACACTTCTTCATGAGACCTTCATGCTCCACACTGCAATATCTCACCTCCAGGCCTTGTCTACATTTAACTATTCTCTTATAATTTTACATATGTTCGTTTTGTATCCCACACAACTAGCTGGAAAGGAAAGTTATTAACCTTTACTGGATGTCACTGGGTGTCGGACATTTCATGAGATATAAAACATCTGGGTACAGGGGCGCCTGGGTGGCTCAGTCAGTTAAGCGTCCAACTCTTGATTTCAGCTCAGGTCATGATCTCAAGGTTTGTGAGATCGTGCCCCACATTGGGCTCCACATTGACAGCCCAGGGCCTACTTGAAATCCTCTCTCTCCCTCCCTCTCTGTCCCTCCCCCACCCTGCTCAAAATGAAAAAACAAATTTTAAAAACATCTGGTACATAGTAAATACTGTTAAAACTTTCATTCAATTACTGACTCACATTTTTTTATGGACAACCTTTAACTGTGTATGGTCTTAATGAAGCAGTCTTAAAGAAGAAAATAATAAAATCCAGAAAAAAAGGGAAATTTTTAAAAATTATTTTTTTAAGTTTATTTATTTTGAGAGAGAGTACATATGTGAGTGGGGAAGTAGCAGAGAGAAAGGGAGACAAAGAATCCCAAGCAGGCTCCACACCATCAGTACAGAGCCTAATTCGGGGCTCAATCTCATGAACCCTGAGATCATGACCTGAGCCTAAACCAAGATTCAGATGCTTAACCAACTGAGCCACCCAGGCGCCCAAAGAGTAATTAAAAAAATTATATGTTCATGAGTCCAAGAAAGAACAAACTGCTTCCATCTCCTTTCCCTACTAAATCAATCATCCAAGTTGTTGAAAAAAAGAAATGTAATTGATTTTCCCGAGCCCTGTCCACTTTAGGAGGGGAACTGAAAAAGCAACAGTAATCTGTGAAGCCTGAGTAATGAAAAGCTGATTGTTGCTCCAGACTAGATAAACCACAGACATGACCTACAGGCTTGAAAACCAGCACCTGTCACCACAGCCACATCAGACACAACCCATCAGTCTTTCAGAGCTAGAAGGAAACTCAGAGATTTATCCTCATGTTCAAATGCTTGTATCAAACATGCATTTAACATACTCATTACCCAGGATCTGCAGGATCCTTTCCTATCTCTTAGTTAAGAACTAGCAGTTTCTGCATAAGAGGAAACTATTTCTCAGACAAGGGGGTCTCATTACTTTTGAAGATTTAAAAAAAATTTTTTAACGTTTATTTATTTTTGAGAGGCAGAGAGAGACAGAATGTGAACAGGGGAGGGACAGAAAGAGAGAGAGACACAGAATCTGAAGCAGGCTGCAGGTTCTGAGTTGTCATTACAGAGCCCGACACACGGGGCTTGAGCCCACAAACCGTAAGATTATGACCTGAGCCAAAGTCGGACACTTAACTGACTGAGCCACCCAGGTGCCCCTGAAGAATTTTTTTTAAATGTTATCTCCGCATGCACTGACACAACCAGAAATAACCAGATGCATGTATAGCAAATGTGCATGTAGTTTGTATATGCTATATTCTCAGCCCAAAAGTTTTAAGGGGAAGTGTAAAATGTATCAGTAAGCATTACAAAAAATCACAGATGTTTCCAAATATTTGGATTCTCACTGGCTCTTACTCCCTTTTCTGCCTGCACTAGGAATCGAACACAAGAAATACAGCCAAACTGACCCAAATAGTGTCAATGAATCTTCGATGGAGAAAAGACTAACCAAAATGAGAGCCAAGCTCTTTGACAAATACGTGCAACAAGACTCAAAATACTCCAGTCAGCTTAAGCTATCTTAGCTCATCATCATTTTTGGTGGAACATGCTTAGAAAACTAACAACTCAGCATGTCTAATAAGCCACGGATTCCACTCAGAGCAGCAGCATTTATTACACATGTGGGGAAATGGTCATTTTGTTGTCACTTTGTGACCCCAAACTCAGGCAGAAAGCACAAAATTATCTAACCATTTGAGGACAAAGGCAGAAATTTGTCCTCTGGTAAATACCTTTGTATATTTGTAAAGCCAAGTAAAGTATGCCTGCCTTCTGCTTTGTGTTGAAAACTACAGCACTCTTTGTTGGGAACATGGCTTTGGTCAACTCAGGAGTGACAGTGACAAGGGGAAAAGCACATGGCAGACCCAGGAAACTGTAAGCAATTCAGCACAGAAAATCACCACCCTTCCCCTAGGGGGAAAAGTCCTTATGTCTCTTTCAACTTGTCAACGACACCAGATGGGAAGCAATTTAAAACATGTATGAATTTACAATGAAAATTTTCAGAAAAATAATTTGTTGAGTAAAGCAAGGTACACCTTACTGAATATGCACACCAGTTTTCAGTTGCCCTGATCTTCATACTTAAAAATATATATATTGTCTCAGGACATAAATACTGTTCATCATTTGAAAACAATATTTAAAAGGAAGATAAGTGGCTTCCTAAAGAGCAGTTAGTCATATATTTATTCTTAAACACAACTGACCCAAATATTAAAATGGTACTTAAATGTTAGGTTACTTATCTTTTTCCTGCTGGTGGGCATACATGTGCACATATTCACACACATGGTTCAGCATTTTCAAGCAGGAGAAAAACTCAAGATTTTTAACCTGAAAGCATACAAGGTGCCCAAGTTTTTTCACCCCAATTCACAGGACCTAAGGGGACTCATCTGCTGTCAGCCTAGGGTCTAGTTTCCTTTATAGTCATTCTTTAGGAGTCCCCATCATGCCTGGGTCAATACTGACGTTTCCATGACATTGTCACAGCCTTCTCTACCCGGGTGTCTGTAATAGCTTAAAGCAGTCTAAGGAAAAGTTCTTCAAGGTTTATGGGACAAAAGATTCTAGAAAATAATGATTTATTTAAGTTCTCATGATCCTCAAAATAAGGCTATTAAGATCCTTACAAAGACTAAATTGTAATAAGCTCAATTGTCATCATCATTGAAATTCACAAAAAAAAAAAAAACCTGCAAGCTTCAGTTTTGACTCGTAATTTTAGTCCTACAAAGAATTTTAATGAGTAAATCCTGCCAGATTTCCAAACCGAAGCCTCATGTGTTTGAAACACATCTTCATCAAGTGATCAAGATTATCTAAATTGAATTTAACTCTTTATGCTTGGGTAGGCAAACTGACTACTACATTACCATTAATGCAAAGGGATTTATTTTCAGCTACGACCTTCAGAAGTCTGAAAAGCTGCACATGAAGATCAACCTCAAAAAAAGAGAGGGGGTGGGGAGGAAGCTGGTAGTTGGTTTCAAAGTGATCTCTGTCCAACCCAATAAATCAGTTTTCTAGTCAGCAAATGCAAATACAAACAATAAAAAGCCTTTTCAGGGAAACTGTAATTTGACTCATTGTTTAGAACTGTCTAAAGACACTCTGAGTCATCATTTCACTTCTTTTTAATCTACCATTAGGATTAGCACTATATGGCTACGTAATAATAACAGCTAATATTTATTTGGTATTTCTCATGTTATCATATGCTAGGCACTACTCTAAGCCCTTACATGGATTATTTCACTCAAACCTCATAGCCATCTATGAAGTGGGTAGTATCATCTTCACTTCACTGATGATGAAACCAAGGCACAGAATTAAATAATTTGCCAAAGTCCACTAGTTAGTAAATTGACACTCCATAACACTTCAGCATTTTGCAGGAGTTTTTTCAGCCATTATCCTCTTTGAACCTCACAATGCTTGTGATATTGATGGGATAACATAGCATCAGTTTAATTTTACAAATGAAAAACTAGGGCTCCAAAACATGGACTTTTCCAAACTAAAAATGAAAGAGCTGGAACAGGAATCCAGGTTTTCTGAGTCTGTATTCTTTCCTTCTCCTACTACACAAGCTGCCTTTTTTTATTGTAAACATTCAATAAAAATATTTTCATCAAGCACTGATCACTTTTCAAAGTTAAAATTCTAGATTTCTCTGAATTCAACGGCATATAAAAAGAATTATTCACCATGATCAAGTGGGATTCATTCCTGGGATGCAGGGCTGGTTCAACATTCGCAAATCGATCAACGTGATACATCACATTAACAAAAAAAAAGAGAAGAACCATATGATCCTGTCAATCGATGCAGAAAAGGCCTTTGACAAAATCCAGCACCCTTTCTTAATAAAAACCCTTGAGAAAGTCGGGATAGAAGGAACATACTTAAAGATCATAAAGGCCATTTATGAAAAGCCCACAGCTAACATCATCCTCAACGGGGAAAAACTGAGAGCTTTTTCCCTGAGATCAGGAACACGACAGGGATGCCCACTGTCACCGCTGTTGTTCAATATAGTGCTGGAAGTTCTAGCATCAGCAATCAGACAACAAAAGGAAATCAAAGGCATCAAAATTGGCAAAGATGAAGTCAAGCTTTCGCTTTTTGCAGATGACATGATATTATCCATGGAAAATCCGACAGACTCCACCAAAAGTCTGCTAGAACTGATACATGAATTCAGCAAAGTTGCAGGATACAAAATCAATGTGCAGAAATCAGTTGCATTCTTATACACTAACAATGAAGCAACAGAAAGACAAATGAAGAAACTGATCCCATTCACAATTGCACCAAGAAGCATAAAATACCTAGGAATAAATCTAACCAAAGATGTAAAAGATCTGTATGCTGAAAACTATAGAAAGCTTATGCAGGTAATTGAAGAAGATATAAAGAAATGGAAAGACATTCCATGCTCATGGATTGGAAGAATAAATATTGTCAAAATGTCAATACTACCCAAAGCTATCTACACATTCAATGCAATCCCAATCAAAATTGCACCAGCATTCTTCTCGAAACTAGAACAAGCAATCCTAAAATTCATATGGAACCACAAAAGGCCCCGAATAGCCAAAGTAATTTTGAAGAAGAAGACCAAAGCAGGAGGCATCACAATCCCAGAATTTAGCCTCTACTACAAAGCTGTCATCATCAAGACAGCGTGGTATTGGCATAAAAACAGACACATAGACCAATGGAATAGAATAGAAACCCCAGAACTAGACCCACAAACGTATGGCCAACTCATCTTTGACAAAGCAGGAAAGAACATCCAATGGAAAAAAGACAGTCTCTTTAACAAATGGTGCTGGGAGAACTGGACAGCAACATGCAGAAGGCTGAAACTAGACCACTTTCTCACACCATTCACAAAAATAAACTCAAAATGGATAAAGGACCTGAATGTGAGACAGGAAACCATCAAAACCTTAGAGGAGAAAGCAGGAAAAGACCTCTCTGACCTCAGCCGTAGCACTCGGCACATCCCCAAAGGCAAGGGAATTAAAAGCAAAAGTGAATTACTGGGACCTTATGAAGATAAAAAGCTTCTGCACAGCAAAGGAAACAACCAACAAAACTAAAAGGCAACCAACGGAATGGGAAAAGATATTTGCAAATGACACATCGGACAAAGGGCTAGTATCCAAAATCTATAAAGAGCTCATCAAACTCCACACCCGAAAAACAAATAACCCAGTGAAGAAATGGGCAGAAAACATGAATAGACACTTCTCTAAAGAAGACATCCGGATGGCCAACAGGCACATGAAAAGATGTTCAACGTCGCTCCTTATCAGGGAAATACAAATCAAAACCACACTCAGATACCACCTCACGCCAGTCAGAGTGGCCAAAATGAAGAAATCAGGAGACTATAGATGCTGGAGAGGATGTGGAGAAACGGGAACCCTCTTGCACTGTTGGTGGGAATGCAAATTGGTGCAGCCGCTCTGGAAAACAGTGTGGAGGTTCCTCAGAAAATTAAAAATAGACCTACCCTATGACCCAGCAATAGCACTGCTAGGAATTTATCCAAGGGATACAGGAGTATTGATGCATAGGGGCACCTGTACCCCAATGTTTATAGCGGCACTCTCAACAATAGCCAAATTATGGAAAGAGCCTAAATGTCCATCAACTGATGAATGGATAAAGAAATTGTGGTTTATATACACAATGGAATACTACGTGGCAATGAGAAAAAATGAAATATGGCCTTTTGTAGCAACATGGATGGAACTGGAGAGTGTGATGCTAAGTGAAATAAGCCATACAGAGAAAGACAGATACCATATGGTTTCACTCTTATGTGGATCCTGAGAAACATAACAGAAACCCATGGGGGAGGGGAAGGAAAAAAAAAAAAAAAAGAGGTTAGAGTGGGAGAGAGCCAAAGCATAAGAGACTGTTAAAAACTGAGAACAAACTGAGGGTTGATGGGGGGTGGGAGGGAGGGGAGGGTGGGTGATGGGTATTGAGGAGGGCACCTTTTGGGATGAGCACTGGGTGTTGTATGGAAACCAATTTGACAGTAAATTTCATATATTAAAAAAATAAATTAATTAATTAATTAATTAAATTCTAGATTTCTCAAAGCATAATTCTAGCTCCAGATGGTTCTCGTGATATCTAATTCACCCTTTTATCTCCAGCATCAAGTCAGTGCCTAGCACGCAGTAGACTGAGTCGGAGTATTCTCAGACACTCTTCTTCCTCCACCAAATTTATTCCTCTATGTTCATGCTAACTTGCCACCCTAAACTGGCTTCAGAAGCACAGTCCATCCCCAAGTCATCACTTTGAGGAGACCAAAGTCTACAAAGAAGTTCACAATCTCTTTTCCACAATCCAAAACCCAAAAAGCTATGAAAACTGTATTTTAAGTTTGATGCTAAAACCCATTGGATAACTATGGTAATCCACCTTCAAGAAGGCTCCCAGCGACCCCTGCCTCACAATATTCACTCTTAAACTGTCCCCTCTCACACCAAAGTTGATTGGTGTGACCAACAGAGTATCGCAAAAGTAAGAGGATGTTAAAAAGACTGTGGCTTTTATCCTGGGCTTTCTCTCTCTCTAGGATCACTCGCTCTGAAGGGAAGCCAGCCGCCATGCTGCAAGAACACTCAGGAGCCGACGAAGAGACCCTTGTGGTGAGGAACTGAGGCTTGCCAACATGCACGTGAGTAAGCCTGGAACAGCTCCACCATCCCAAGATGACTGAGGCCTCACTTACAATTTGAGTACAACCTCATGAGAGACCCTGAACCTGAATCATACGGCTAAGCCACTCCTGGATTCCAGATTCACAGTCAGTAGGTGATAAATGTTTGTTCCCTAAGCTGCTAACTTTTGGATATAACATGCCACACAGCAATAGGTAACTAACACAGGGACAAAATCTGTTATACGCTGGCATAAGGCTACTTAGAGTCTCTATTTATATGCCCCCCCCCACACACACACACACATCCACTTATCGTGAATATCCAGAAGATGAACTACACAAATGTTAATGTGCTTGTTTTATGAGGTGCCACCCCAGACCTGCCAGGGATGATACAAAATACACGGTATATACACCATATCACCTAGCTGGAATCTAAAAATTTTCAACTCTTGACACACCCCTGGCCCCAAAGGTTTCAGGTAAGGTACTGTGAACCTGTATTCACTTTTTTTAAAACCCCTTTTTTTTATTAACCCCACCTTGGCATATTAGAAACATGATTTCTTATAAGAATTTCTTTACCTCTTAGAATCTCCACCACATAACTCAATACTTGGTTACAAATTCTTTTCATGGGTCTGTTGTTTTATAAGTTAATGTTTGTCTTTCCACCTAAAAGCTAAACTTCTTACAGGGAAGAGTCCTCCCTCTATTTTATCATCCCCGCCAGAAATCCTGGATGCTAATGGGCACACAACAAGCTCTGAATGAATTCTTGTAGAATTGAGTTCACAAAGCCATACCAACAATTCCAGACACATGGTATTAGTCCAGACCCCAACCCCCATACTCTCACACTCAAAAACTATTTATCTTTAAATAACTGTCCCAGAACATGATGTAAAAACAGTGTCTGAAAGAAAAAAAAAAGCTGGCTCTCTGTGGAATTCTGGAAAATTTGCACATCCTCCAAGTGCCCTTGTAAACAGCTGCAGATGCATGAAATAATCGTTATCAAGGGAAAAGATCTATTAGCCTCCTGATGATTGGCCCATCTGAAACCTTTCAACAAAAGAGCAATTTTACCTTTCTGCTCTCCTCCCTTGCACCCGCCCTCAGGCAGTAAAGAAGGGTCACTAATCAGTTTTTAATTTTCCTTCCTAAGGAGATATTCAAAACGGAGCTGTAAGAACTCAGGGCAAAGCTTTACAAAATAAAGACCAAGGAAGAACTATAGACCTTTTAGATAAATAAGCATTTTTTAAGCCAAAATAATTAAAATGCAATGTAGTAAGTGTCGCTCTGAAAAGAAATTCCATGTAAGCAAACTCTTTTCTAAACTGGAAAAAAAAAAAAAAAGATTCCTTGAGACAAAAGGGTCTCTCCTTCTTATAATCTACCTGAAAAGAGAGCCACAAATCCACATGCCAAGACTGCAGAAGGAAATCAGGCCAGACTGTACGCCTATAAAGATTTAAAGAGAAGGAGAGAGGGAAGAGGGAGGGCTTGGGAACATGGGAGGAGATGGGATTGGCAGTAAACCTAAGTGATTTTCAATCAGTTCTGACCTCTTCCTTTATAATCAGCTCCCAGCACTTCCCTTCTCGCATGCAGCAAAGGAATGAGGGGCGGGGAAGCACCGAGAAAATGACCAGACGGAAAACCAAGAGACAGGGTTCTAGGACTCTATGCTGGGCTCTGGCAAATCACCCCTCATTGGTCCTCTGTTCCCTCGCCTGTAGAATCAGAGGACTGGGTGGAACAATTCCGAACGTCCATGCCAGCCCTCTCTATTCTAAGTGAAATCCAGTCTGCTATAATTCACGCCATCTCTTACACATTCTCCCCCTGGTGTCTGCTGTGTTTTCTGGCAGCATCTTGGGGCTGCATGAAGTGATGCCACGTGACCACACACAGGTTAGGTGCAGAGAATCAGACGGCTGAACTGTTGGGCAAAAGAATGAGTGGCTGGCAGGAAAAAACAATGACAGGTAGAAACGGGTTTGTGTGAAAAATTTGTCCTGCTATGGCATTACCTAGATTCTAGACACTTGAGGTGTTCTTCGCCAAGGAACTGCCTATCGCCAGCTTATCTGTTGGGATTTTTCAACTGTTTGAATACTACCAACTTTCAAAGTGTGCAATCCAGACACAACTGTAAAGCGTACCCGATGCCAGTTTCAATACCACTAAGATTTGTTACAATTGTCCTTAGTCATGGGGGATGTTAGTCTAATTCCATAAAGCCATAGTTGCTTCCTAGGCTTGAACCTGCACTCCTGCTAGGAATCCTAGAAGTTCAGGGTCAAAAGGAAGTCACAAGGGTGAGGAGAGGGTATGTGTGTTGAGAAGTAGTCTTGAAACCATCTACATCATTTTCCTAGAAGGAAAACCTTGCACAGAACACTGCTCAGGGCAGATCTCTAGCAATCTCTCAGTATGTTTCAAGGTAACAGATAAAATCCACACACCTATTTAAATATTAGCTCATCTAACATGCTACACCTTCACCTATCAAAACTAACAAAATTGGGGCACCTGGGTGGTTCAGTCAGTTAAGCTGCTGACTCTTGATTTCAGCTCATGATCCCATGGTTCGTGAGTTTGAGCCTCACATCAGACTCTTCATTGACAGCGTAGAGCCTACTTGGGATTCTCTCTCTGCCTCTCCCCTGCACCACTCACGAGTGCACTCACCCTTTTTCTACCTCAAAATAAATAAACTTGAAAAACTAATATAATTATTCATAAAACATGCAAATACCCCTTTTCTAGTCCTCTATCAAGTGGTTTACAGAAAGAGTATACAAGAATCAAAGGCAAATCTTTTATACACAATGTAAACAGCGATAGTCAAAGGATGCACAGAACAGTTTTTGGAAATCTAAATATTCAACCAAGGTTTCAAGTTATAAAAGCAGTAGCTGCAACTTCACTAAAACAATCCTTCTATCAGCCCTTCAAATATGACAAATATTTACTGAGCACCACCATGTGCCTGACACCCTTCCAGATTCTTGAGGATTTTATAGTGGATAAAACAGACAATGTTTTACAGCCCACAGGAAGTTTACAGGATATTTTTTCAGAAGTATTACATATCAAATTTCTTTTGAAGGGAGTTCTCTGTGTCTCTTGGACTTAGATGCCTGCTTCCTTCCCCAGATTAGGAAAGTTCTCAGCTATAATTTGTTCAAATAAACCTTCTGTCCCTTTCTCTCACTCTTCTGGAACTCCTATGATACGGGTATTATTTTGTTTCATGGAATCACTTAGCTCTCTAATTCTCCCTTCATGGTCTAGTAATTTCCTGTCCCTCTTTTTTTCAGCTTCATCATTTTCCATAATTTTATCTTCTATCTCACCTATTCTCTCCTCTGCTTCTTCCATCCTTGCGGCCACTGTAGCTAGTTTATTTTGCATCTCATTTAGAGCATTTCTTATTTCATTATGACTATTTCTTAGGTCTTTGATCTCTGCAGCAATAGATTCTCTGCTGTCTTTTATGCTATCCTCAAGCCCACTATTAGTCTTGTGACTGTTATTCTAAATTCTTGTTTGGATATATTGTTTATATCTGTTTTGAGCAATTATCTGGCTGTCATTTCTTCCTGGATTTTCTTTTGAGGAGAATTCTTCCATTTCATCATTTTGGCTAGGTTTCTGTCTTTCACGTGTTTTAACAGCTTGTTACATGTCCTGCACCTTCGAGTACTACTATATTAAAAAGGGGTCATAGACTGTCCAGGGTCTGGAACTTCAGGAAGCGTTTTTGGAGTGTGTTGTGTGCTCTCTGTTGTTGCATTTCCACTACTCTATTCCACTGGTCAGTCCTCAAATTTGCTTTAACCTGGAGTGTTTCTTTGATAAATGACAAACACCTACCTTACCAAGGAACTAATAAAAGATGCATAAAAATAGGCATGTAAATCAATGGAACAGAATTGACAGTCCAGAAATTAATCGCCACATTTATTGTCAATTGATTTTTTGGCAATAGTACCAAGACAATTCAATAAGAAAAAATAATCTTTCCAAAAACAAGGTAGGACAACTGGATACCCACAGACCTATCTATATCTATGAATCATGGACCTAAATGTAAGAATAAGGCTATAAAACCCTTAGCAGAAAACATAGGAGTAAATCTTCATGACCTTGTGTTAGGTGACAATTTCTCAGATATGACTCCAAAAGCACAGGGAACAAAAGAAAAAATAAACTGGGCTCCATCAAAATTAAAAGTTCTTGTACATGAAAGGACACTGTGAAGAAAGCAAAACAAAAACCCACAGAATGAGAGAAAACATTTCTAAATTAAATATCTGATAAGAGACTTGTATAAAGGACATATACATCCTTTAAAAAAAAAACTTTTATACTCAATGTTAAAAAGACAACCCAATTTCAAAATTTGGCCAAGAATAAACATCTCTCCAAAGAAGATATACAAATGGTCAATAAGCACATTAAAAGATGCCCAACTTCATTATTCATCAGGAAAATACAAATCAAAACCACAATGAGATAACACTTTACACACAATAGGATAGTTACAGTCAAAAATACATATCATAACAAGTGTTGGTGAGAATATGGAGAAATTGGGAACCTTACACGTTGGTAGGAATGTAAAATGACACAACCATTATGGAAAACAGTTTGGCAGTTCCTCACAAATGTTACACCCATCAATTCCACTCCTAGGTATACATCCGAGAGAAATTAAAACCTATGTCCATATAAAAACTTGAACATGAATCTTCTCAGCAACATTATTATACTAGCCAAAGTCCATCAACTATTGGATGAATACATAGATAAAGCATATCCATACAGTAGAATATTCAGCAATAAAATGACATAAAATACTGATACATTAGGAATGAACCTTGAAAGCATTATGCAAAGTGAAGGAGCCAGTCACAAAAGACAACATACTACATGAACCCATTTCTATGAAATGTCCAGCGTGTGCAAATCTACATAGACAGAAAGATTAGTGGTTGCCTAGCTAGGGGGGTGTGGGTGGGAAGGTTAGAAAGACATATGGAGTGGACCGCTACTAGGTATGAGGTTTCTTTCTGGAGTGATGAAATGTTCTAAAATTGCGGTAATGGTTGCACAACTCTGTGGATATATGAATTGCACACTTTTAATAGATGAATTGTATAGTGTGTGGTTTATATCTTAAAACTGTTTTTAAAAACTTAAATTAAGAAATTAAGCAGTCAAGCAGGTGCACTATTTGTACCCAGGGAACCTGGGCAGTAAAGAGTAGAAAGATGTCTTTGCTTCCTCAGGTTCATTCATTTATGTCAATCTAGAGGTATCTTTTCTTATTCAGATTAACTCGTGGATACCTACTACTCCTTAGGAACTGGGCTTGACTGAAGATATCCCATAAAAAAGACTTAGTCCTCTCCCTCAAGGCTTTCCATCTCTAATACAACAGCTACCACTCATCAGGCACGGAACTAAGGGTTTCACATGCAGTATCTCAGAATAAGGTGGAAGGCCTACCCTAATTTTCAGATGAGGAAGCAGACTCAGAGAGGGTAAATGACTGGCCAAGTTTATAGCTTGAACAAATGGGAGGGAGACCCGAAGCCACATCTACCTAGACAAAGCCCATGCTCTCTTCACTTTACTATATTCCTCCCAGGGTGAGGTGGACAGGACAGCAGAGGAACTGCTGCAACGAAATGCAGTCTTGATCAGGATCAGAAGAGGGCCTCTCCTGTGCTACACCAAGGAGAAGTCTTCAGAAAAGGTCATAGCTCATTGAGGGCTGGGACTTCAATCAAACAAGAGGAAGCTGGGTGGGGCTTTACAGGCTGAGAAAAAGACACAGGCAAGGGAGAATGTGGAGCATTCAGACTTGGAAGCATCTCAGTCTGGCTACAATACAAGATATGTATAAGGAAAAGGTGGGAGAAAGAACAGAGGGAGGTGAGTCCGATCACCAAAGGGCAGGAATGCCGCCCTGCGGCCACCATGAAGGAATTTAAACCTGAGCTGTAGGGGTCGAGATGAGAAAGACCACCCTATAGGTAATCACAAGGAGTTAATGCTAGAGACAAGGGCAGTGGTGAGAAGGCTACTGCAACTGTCCAGCTGACACCTGAGACAGGTCTAAACCACGGCAGGAGTAATGTGAGGAGGAGAAACAAATCTGGAAGATGTTCAGGAGTTGGCAATTCCAACGCCTGGACGGATGTGGAAATTTAAGGAGAGCATGTGTGCCAGAATCCTGACCCAAGGGATCGAGTGAACACTGTCATGGCCAACAACACCCACAACTCCCTCCTTCCTTCCTGACTGGGCCTCTCCCCCACGAGGTCACTTGCCTCAGGGAAACTGATTCCACCCCCACCCGGCCCCATGGAGGATACGGCACCCCAAAGGTGATCCCATTGCCATTATGGCTCAAGAACGACCACAAGACTCCTGCTAAAAGGCACAAGGGGAGGTCTGCTGAGGGACTTCTGGAGGAAGTGTCTTCTCTCCTAAAAAATAGGCCATCTCTACTCCTATCTCACATACTGCCATGTACGATTATCATCTCCACAAACGTCTGCTACCACCTGCTGATGACACCCTCCCAAGATGTCAGAGCACAGAAGAGATGGAGAGAAGCTGGGGCCTTGATGTCATCAACCCACCCTCAACTCCTATCCTTGTCCCCAGAGTCCCTGATAGGTGAGCAAACAAATTTCCTCATATTAAAGCTGTTTGCAGTCAGATCTCTGTAACTATAAACCAAAACATCTTAACTGGTAAAGACCAAGTGTGGTCTCATTCACCAAACTAGGCAGCACAGAAGGAGCAGGACTAGAGGGAGCAAAGGGGTAGTGATGATGGGCTTAAGCATCTTGTGTGATAGCCAGTGGGCAATCAGAAGTAAAATTCAGGTGAGAGGAAGGAAGTCTGGCCTAGGGGTACAGATGTAGAGTTTCAGCCTTCTAGTGGTAGCTGAGGCAACGTGAGGCGAAAGAGATCTGACAGATCACTTGTATCTATGAATATCAACCACCCTATTCCCCAATTTCTAACACCCACCCACCCCCTCAGAGAGACAGCATCACTTTGGGCAGGAACAAGGGGTTAGATATCACAAACTGGAATTCACAAAGAAATTTATTAGCAAATAATAGATCGTGCATAATAATAACTATCATTTATTGAGCACCTTTTAATCCTATGTGCCTACATTTTTTTCTCAAATTCTACAGTCATCCAGCAGCTATCATGCCCCCCAACTTACAGATGAGGAAGCAGAGCCTAGTTCCAGGGAAGAGTCACGTGGCCAGTCACAAGCAGAGCAGGGTTTGAACATGGGATGGAGGTGGTGAGACGGGAGAGGCTGAAGGTGGTCACACAGCATCCAGGTTAGAAGCCTGATTCATGTGTGACACATGAGGGCCATGACTACATTGGGATCATTAAGTATGGTAGAGAAAAACCAGTTTTGACAAGTGATAGTTAAGGTGACAGAGGCTCCAAGACTGCCTCTCAAACTCAGCTCTGAATGAAGACCAAGGTGGGACCCAAAACTCAAACAGTCTTTGTTAGGCTAGCCCAGGAATCTGACCCTCTCTCGGGCCACTGTTTGTCTGGAAAGCTGTATTCTGGGACACCATCCCCACAATGCCGGGAACCCCTGGCATCATAAACTGTGGTTTCTCATGTTCTTACGCATGTCATTTCTAAACAGTCTGTTGCTACATTTGGTTCTGTCTTCAGTCTTGGTCGGCTAATTCCTCCCCCACTATCTGACCTTTTGGTTATTGTCCATGGGGGCTAGCACTCAGCACCTCTTGATTTTCCTTGCCTGCCACCATCTCCCTTGTCCTAACTTCCTCTTGGCATCTCAATACCCTTAAAAACAAACTTCTCACACATTTGGAAGCCACTGCTAGGCCCTTTCATGTCTTCAGGATTATTATTAGGAAAGCCTCTGGGGGAGCCATCTCAGCCTTTGGGGAATCTCCTAAGCAAAATGTTTAGTTAGAGTAATGGATTAACAGTAGGCAGCACTAAGGAACAGTGGCTGTTCCACTTAAACAAACAAACAAGAACTACATACATGGCTCAGAGGATGCAAGAATGCAATCCACATTTTTTAGAATGGTACAGACTCACCAAAATGTAGTTAACGGGTTTTTCAAGTCATACACTAAACGGGCTGGTTCCTGACCTTAACGCACCTAGGCTATACCTAAACAAGTGATGCCTGGTCAATCTTAATACATGAAACTTAGAAACACATCTTGTGATGCAGAAGAAAATAGCAGTTACTCATTACAACCCAAAGCAGGCTGGTGAGGAGCACTGAGGCTGAAATATTGCAGACAGCTCAGACAAAGCAGTCAATCCCAGAGAAGCTGGAGAGGCATGGTAAATCTGACCTCTGACTTGTCATGTTTGTATCTGGTCTGCAGAAAAATACACTGTGCATAGGAATTGAAAACTTATTTGTCATAAAAACCCAGTATTTGAGGCACCTGGGTAGGCTCAGTCATTTGGGTGTCTGACTCTTGATTTTGACTCAGGTCATGATCTCGCGGTTCATGACATTGAGCCCCGCATCGAGCTCTGCCCATGGAGCCTGCTTGGGATTCTCTCTCTCTCCCTCTGCCCCTCCCCTACTTGTGCACTCACTCTCTCTCTCTCTCTCTCTCTCAAATAAATGAAACATTTTAAAAACATAATATTTAACTTTTGACACTGTCTGTGCCAGTAAGCCTTACAGCAGTGTCAGATGAGGTTTACGCAGCTTCAAGACTAAAATGGGTGGCATGGCAAGATTAAAAATTACACAATGGCCCCTGATTGTGTAAACCCACACCGTGAAACCAACGGACTATGTCCTCACGTGGTTTACAGAATAGGAGACAAGAAAAAGTAACTGATGTGTGAGAATCTATCTTCCACTCTCGAAACATGCCCCTCTTCCAAAAGACTCAAGTTCTAAGTGGAAAGTTTCTTTATTTTAGAAATAAACAAAGAGAGAGACGGAAAGACGGAATACTAACCTCTATGATACAAAAAAGGTATGATTCGGGTTTTCTGAAAAAGCCGCTCATCAGCTGTTCAGTGTGCTGCATACATTCAGTCCACAGCACCATCTCATTTTCCACCCATTATCAATATAAAAATTAGAGTATCTTGGCAACAGACTTTTCACAGTGAGGTTTACTTTATTCTGAGACCTTTTCTAGTAGAAATAAAATGGCAAAGGAACCTCATTATCCGTAAGATTTTCAATGTGTCCTGTTCCAGCTGTAACATCACTCCTTTCAACTCTCTATTCAAACGACAGTTAATAAGCATCTATTGCATGAGGTGCGTAGCTCTAGCTGCTAGGGGACCACAGGTAGGGGCTCACAGGCTACCGGAGGAGACAGATGTATCCAGAAATAATGCTTGCAATGCGCTAAGTGCTATTACAGGGCGTATGTGAGGCCAGGACTAGCACTTAAGTTTGCCTGGTCAGCCTGGGTTGAAGGCTTCCTGGCAAGTAGGACACTTGATTCAAGTCTTAAAGGATGAATCCAGAGGAGTGTGTACTTAGGGAAAGGTAAAAGGGTGCACCACTCAGCAGGAATCCAGTGCCTAAAAAGGCACAAGAGTCTGGTACGTTTGGGAAAGTGAACATTTCCGCGTACCCACAGACCAAGTCATTTGGGTAGGCATTCAGAACTGCTAAAGGTCTAGATAAGGTAGGGTGCTAACGCAAACAATGCAGTTTGGAATTTATGGCTTTTGCCCCTCAGGAGACATTTGGTAACAGCTGGGGATATTTTTGGTTGTCGCAAATGGGCAAGAGGTGCTACGGGCATCTCGTGGGTAGAGGCTAGGAATACAGTTATCCCACAGTGGACAGGAAAACCTCCCACAACAAAGAATTGTCTAGCCCTACACTAAGATACAAGTTGACACAAACCATCAGAGAAGAGTTTCCCATTTTCTTTGTAAGTGTCTTAATAAAAATAACAAACTACTGTCCATCTGCTGATCAAAAGAAGAGTCTGGACCTTTGTCTCTACTATTTAGATTTAACTTTATCACCACCTACTATGGTCAGAATGTTTGTGTGCCCCTAAAATCCATTATGTTGGAAACCTAACCCCCAAGGCATTAGGAGCTGGGGCCTTCAAGATTACTGCTCTTACAGAAGAGGGCCAAAAAAGCTCCACAGCCCCTTCTGCCATGTGAGGGTACATAAGAAGTTTTTCACCCAGAAAAAGGCCCTCACCTGACCATGCTGGACTATGAGAAATAAATTTATTTTGTTTATAAGCCACCCAGTCTACAGTATGGGTTATAGCAGCCCAAATGGATGAAGACACCACCCATGCTCAAGAGCAACAACAGCTCTGTATTATTATCATCATCATCATCATCATTATTATTGTTAGTAGACTATGTCCAACTTGGGGCTTGAACTCATGACCCCAAGATCAAGAGTCGCATGTTCCTACAACTGAGCCACCCAGGCGCCCCCAACAGCTCTGCATTATTTGAAGTTTAGTTCAAAGTCAGTTCAAGTTTAGCATTAAAGAATTCAAGAAAAATTATATTAACAGGACTAAAAAAAAAAGTGTAGTCCACCAAAAAACAAGGAAATTAGAAGCACTTGGAGAAGGACAGCCATTAGCTGCTGGAGGTAACCGACAATGCTTCTCCCTCAAACTACTTACAAATCACTTTCAAGCCATAGATGATAAATGGTATTTTTAATAATTTTTTCAAGAAAAAAAAACTTCTTATAAAATTGAAAGAGCACTTACAGTTTGGGGATCTTGATAAGGCTGTATTGTATAAATGCAATTTGCTAAGAAAGCAGAACTTATGTACTCTCAACAAAAAGGTAATTTATGTGAAGGTAATTTATGTGAAGTAATGGATGTGTTCATTACCTCAGTGGTGGGATGGTGGGAATCCTTTCACAACTTATATTCTACAAAATCATGTTGTACACTTTAATTTCATTTGTCAATGATACCTTAATAAAGCTGAAAACAGTTTGAATAATTTTAAAAACAAAAAAGAATTTTTGAAGGAGGATTAATATAGGAGTCCATCTTAAACAGACACAACATGGACATTCTATTTGAATTTCAGAAATGAAGATGCAGCGTCAGTGAGGGCTACATCTAACCCAGTCACATCTAATTTACCAACCAATCAAGACCCACAGCCAATCTCACATTAACAGTAATGTTGGTGTACGATTACTTGCTTCATCTTACATTTATCAGGTCCCTGACTCTGTATCTTATGAGGCTGATGTTAAAAGATACAGGTATTCACCTATATACTTAATATGATTTATGAACCACTACTGCTTTTCACTGTCTTCTCAATCTTCTTAGGCATTTTCCTCACCAGTCCAAATGGACTAAAAATTATAATTCTTGGTAACCGAGATGCATATAATTTAAGTCTTCACTTTCTGTTTTTCTAGTTTATTAGGAAGTTTCTGATTGAAGCATCAAAACTGACTCACAATATTCCCTCCGAAACCTCAGGATGATTAGGAAGTAACTTCATTTAAAAGTTAATGGGTAAACTGTACCCTTCAAATGTGTGAAATTGTATATCTCAATAATGCCTTTTAAAAAGTTAATGGAATTTCCATCTTGCTGTCATATTGGTTTCATTAATTTAGTCAAATACAACAAGGGGAAAATGAGCACGTCAGTGTTTATTACATTACTGCTCAGAGCACGACAGCCTCCCTGAAACAAAAATACTAATCCAGTTCATATTTGTAGCAGCAACTTTGAGGACTAAATTTCTAATCAAACCTTGTGATTTGTTTTTCCCTGAAAATCTTTTGCTAATCAAACGTCAACTTACACCAGTAGTTTGAGCTACAGTCAAATTTTGCTCTCTCAGACAACAAAAAGAAAGACCCTTACTTCCCCCAGCACAGAGAGTGACAAAGGACGTAACAAAAGTTTCCCTGAACAAACATTGCTCAAAAAAAACCAAAAGACCAACCACAGCAGAAATGCTTACTTAAATAAACAACAGAGATAGCAGCATAGAACAAATAGCTAAAAGCTATTGTGTGGGGGTCAACACACCACCAATAGCTTTCAGTTTATATAAACCTTATTTATAAGATTCTTATAAATCTTAGGGCTCAAACTGCATGCCAAAGACTTCCAGCTTGTCAAGGTGAGGTTACCTCTAAAAAAAAAAAAAAGAAGCAAATTTCTCCATAATGTTAGTATGAATATGAATACAAATATATTATGTTTTTTAATAGAAAATTATTTTCCATTTAATTGCTATTCATCTTGACATAGAAGACGTGTAACCATCGTCTCAAGGCTGAAGTGCCTTTCCATGGGAACAAACACATCAATTTTTTTCTTGTTGATGAAAGACTTTGATCTAAGTTGCAGAAAATCACTTCATAACTAACTTTGTAATGTGGCGCTTCAACAAATCCAGAAAGTGTTTTTCAAAATGCCACACAGAAAAAATGTTTTACCATGCTTCTCTATTTTTTCTACTTAAATTTACTATAATTAATCTTTTTTTAAACTCACAATACATTATTATAACAGTAATACAAGCAAATTCTTAAGTGACTATTTAATCAGTAAAATTCCTTCCATGAAAGAATGAAATAGGTGAATAATTTTAATGCAAAATTAATGGTCTTTATTTCATCTGAGATAGAGTATGGAAAAGGGTCATCTCAAAATGTTAGAAAATACTTTTTAAAAACAAAAAGATTTTTCTATTTTAATTTCAGGAGGGAAATGGGCTAATTGATGTCATATGCTTAATTTTGACTTTAATGATAATAAAAGTTTTCAAATGTACTTTTCCAAGGGGAAACACCATTATAGTTATTGGCTATTTCATTTACATTTTAGTTTACTATTTCACTCATAACTAAAGGAGTTAAAAAGAAAACGCGAAGTATGTACAGAATAATATACACATATCCATTCAACGTTTGAATACCATCTACACGTGAGATGCTGTTCGTACATTATTACATTTATAAATACACATATGTGTTTAATTTAGTACATACCACAAGTAGATAGGTGCTTAACACATGCATTTCATGGTAGCCTGGTAGTTACAGATAATGTGGTTAACTTCAGCAGACAACATCTGTGTTACACATATGGCCATCAAAATAATCGTGGCATGCTTTTGTGACACTGAAAGAGGCCAAGCCTGTTGCAAAATGATTACTTCCAACAAAAGCCTGCTTAAATTATTGTTTAGTTAAATGGCACATATCCAAAATAACAGCATTATAAAGTTGCTATTGCCTTTGAATCACTCACCAATTTTCAACATATTTGTAAAACAAGATAAGCGCCATCAGGTTATAAAAAGCAATTATGGATCAGGATTTTTTATTCATGCTTCTTTGACAAAATTATTCCATTTGATCCCGAGTCTTGGCTGCTCTCTTGACAGAATAATGTACATGCTCCACAGCTGACAGGGATATGGCTTTCATGATTAAATAGGAAGCTCACACTCCAGATGACTTTATAGACTTTGCACTTCAGAAAGATTTCTTTGTTGGTTTAGTATCAGATCATCCGTTATCTTTTTCTAATGGTTTCTTTCCCCAAGCCAAAGAGAATCTACGTATTATCAAAATTTTATGGGTTTTTTTTTTATTTTTGCCTATTTGCACAGTACACCAAAGAATGTTACATCATCTTGAAAAGTTCTTTTCCTGATTTCATGGGGGTGGAGGGGTGGAACATAAAGAAAAGGTGAAAATATAAAATATGAAACACCCTTTTCCAAGAGTCTTTTCCTGGCTTTTAAAGGAAACACCAAACGAGAATCTGATTGACTTTTGCTTTTTATAATTACTGGAAAACAACTGCTCAAAACAATTTCCTAAAGGAAGGGTTAACTTTATCTTGTGACTTTAATTGATCATTTTTGCCCCCGCCCCCATCTCCAGCAGAAGAACGACACCTGTGAAATTAGAATTTTGTACACCAAGAATGGTAACATCAAAGCTGAAGCTTTTAGCCAGGAACAGTTACTCTGGCGTGCATAAAGCTATGTAAAAACTGATTCACACAAGGAAATGACCAGGGCCTACGCCATTAGGATTAACTTCTGACATACAAGACTAGAAGAGGATATTGGCAGCTTGAACTTCTTTCTCAGACCTCCAGCATTACCAGGATGGAGAGTGGGGGACAATAGTGGGGGGGGGGAGGGGGGCGGTAGCCCCTCACCAGACTCAGCTGCTAAGGTTACTTAAAAAGCTCCCGTGATTTAAATACGGAGAAAGAGAAACAAAACGTTCCGAATTCCGATCACCTTTTGGTAACTACGTGGTTGCAAGAGCAAAACAAGCGCGCAGGCGCGTCGGTCAGGTTGTCAACCATAAACATAAGAACTCTTCAAAATTAAGGAAGTGGATCTCTGCAATCTCCCACAGCCTTTTTGTTTGGGTTCTCTAGGTTAATAGTAGTGATTCCATTTTAATGACCTACAGACAGGCGCAAAGTTATTTACCGAGTCGCTTTGAGAGATGTTTACTTAAATATGGGGATAAAACCAGTTCGCTTGTGGAACTGGAAATTATCTTCCGTCCAAACGTAGCATTACTCATCTACAAACCCAGGGAACACAATCACAGCCACCCAGTAAATGTGTTTCTGCGAGTCAACTAGATTACTTCCCCAATGACACTAACAGAAAAAAGCCTCAACAAGGCCACGGGAAATCGTGCCTTCAACACTGTATTCAGCCTGTATATTCAGGTTTGCGCGTCTTTGGAGCTGCGGGGGCCTTAGATGCTTTTGGAGGAAACCGGTCCGGGGAAGAGTTTGGGTCTCAGTTGCAGGACTGTGGGTTGCAGCTGAGAGTCGATGAGCGAACACCCTTTGAGACGTGAAACTTACTTCCCTTTATGAAGGGACTCGAAGTGAATCCACCCCGACACGTCCACACTCCACCTGAGCGCAGGGCAGCTGCGGCTCCTTCCCACCGCGCAGAGAGCAGTCGCCGGCCGAGACCCGTGACAGCCCTCAGACAAAGCCTAGGACCCCCGCGCCCGCCCGGCTGCCGATCCCCGGAACACGCCCCCGGCCCGCGCCTACCTTGATGCCCTGCTGCTGGGTGGTGAGGGTTAACTTGGATTCATTCAGAAGCAAAACTTCGCAGTAAAATTCTTCTGGAACAGCGCAGAAGCAGCCCATGTTGGCTGTGGCCGTCTCCAGCCAGGAGAGAAAGCTGCGACCCAGGCGCCGAGCCGCCCCCTCCCCTCAAGCGCGAGGCATTAATTTATTGTCCGCGCCGGGGCCAGGGCGAGGGGACCGGTTCCCGGCGAGGTCCAGGGCCGCGCCGACGAGCCGCCCGGCGCCGGCTGGAGGGAAGGAGGGCGGAGAAGCACGGGAGTCAGCGCCCGGGAGCCGCCGGGGAAGCGCCGGCGGAACTGAGCACAGAGGGCGGCGGCGCGTCCCCGCGCATCCTGCGGCTCGGGCTCCTCCGAAGGCGGGGGCGCCGCGGCCCCTCCCGCAGTCCTGGGGACGACAAAAGTCGTCTGGCAATGGGGGCAAGAAGCAAGAAAAGGGAGGAATGCGAGCTCGAGGCCCTCCCCAGACGAGGAAACCCTTGGGAGCTGTGCAGCCCCCTCCGCCTGTCCCCGGCCGGAGTGCTACCAAGACACCCGGCCTCCTTCCCCTGCGGAGTCCCCGGAGGGCTCCCACTTCCAGCTCCGACCCCACCCCGCAGCCCCCAATCCGGTCCGCCGACTGGGGAACACTCGGCTGTTCCTTTGTGTCAGGGGTACCCGCGACGTCCCAGTCCCACGGCAGGGCCAGTGGCGAGGATCGTCACTCAGTCTACCTCGGCCACCCGGAACCCCGAGAAGTATCGGAAAGGGCAGCGGGCTCCTTACCAAGACCGGCGAGTGCAAGTCAGCTCGTGGCGGGACGCGGCTCCCGTCTGGGGACCGTGAAACTCATCACGGGGGTTGGTGTGTGGCTAAGTTCAAGCTGGCCCTCCGAAAACGCCTTTGCTGCGGCGGCGGAGCGCTGCTCCTCCGGGATTTTCAGAGAAGTGGGGAGTCAGAGGGCTTGCGGGCGCGCCGGCGGGCGGAGAAGAGGGCGCCCAGGCTGGGAACGCGCTGGCGGGCGGGTGGGGGTGTGCCCTGGGCGCGCAGGCCGCGGCGGCTCCCGGGAAAGTTCTCTTGGCAGCGCGAGGGGTGGCGCCCCAGGCGGGAGCAGCCCAGGTGCAGCTGGGCCGGGCCCGAGTGTCTGCAGAGAGCCCTGGAACGAAGCTGGGGCCCAGAGGCCGGGAAGGGGCGCCCCTTCCGGGCGGGGTCTCGGCTGAGAGCGGAAGGCGGAGCGGAGGTGGTCCAACTGCGAGGTGCGGGCAGGTCCGCACCGGAACCCGCGCGCACCACCCCGGCCGCTCGGTTGTTCGGAGCCCTGGTTCTGATTGCTGTAGCCGTTTCCCGGGGAGACGGAAGGTTGGCTCTAGGAAGGCCGGGCGCAGTTCTGCTCGGACCCTGGCGTTCGGCGCTCCCAGTCCCACGCCCTCCGCACGGCGGGTCGTGTCCAGGAGTGGCGGGCACAATAGCTCTGAGGCTGCAGTGACCCCTGGTGGGTCCTCGAGTCCGTGCACAAGCAGCCGAGGCTGAGCGCAGGATGAGGCCGGGCCCCGCTGGACTTCGGAGCAGGTGCAGTCGGTGCTCTCCAGCTGGGAACCAGCAGCGAGTTAATGCGAGCCGAGAGGACGTGGGCCGGGGTTGACGGTAGGCCTCCCAGAAAACTTCCCTACTTTATATTGAGTGTTAGAGCAAGAGCTTTGGCATCAAACATAGTTTTGAGTTCCCTCCTCTACCACTTGCAAGCTAGGTGGTCAAAACTCACAAAATTTGCTTAAAACCTAGGACATTAGTAACTTAAAAAAAATTTTTTTAAGAAAAAAAACCGAGTAGAATGGAAATGAACAATTTGCAACTTTAGAAGGAGTTTCCTTCCATAATGATTTTCCACAAAGGACCTTCTAAGGCTTCTCCTTTCCTGATATCTCAGCCCCTTCTAAACATGAATTAGCACAATCCCCAAAGTGCAATAGATAAACCCTCATGTTTAATGCAAATTTTACCTAAAGCTAAGAACCAAACCCTGTTGTATCTTCCAAGTCTTCTGTGAAATTGAAGCAGGTTTTGAATTCCTAATCAAATTCTGTGTCCAACTTTGGGCTGTACTGTCAATGTTTTGCCTGACATGAGCCAACACATTATTTTGAATTTTAGCGTCTTTACCTCAGGAGGCTTTTCTGTAACAGAACGTTCCTGACATAAATTACCAAATGTGATTGAAAGGCTTCATAACAGACTTTCATTCTTTACCACAATATCCAATAGGGTCACCTGGGCTTGCAAAAACAAAAGATAAAGTCCAAGTTGCAATGACTTGTTTTCCAGTTTAGAGTTTTGTTGCTACCTGTTTTATGCCCTTTGACTTTGTTTTGTTCTGGTTTTACCGCCAGTGGTAATGGAAAGGCTGGGGGTTTGAGGTGGGGGCAAGGATTCTGTTCCAGGCCCCTCAGGAGGGAAAGTACAAAGCTGTGAAGTCTCATACATAAGCCCTTTCTGAGTGAGGCATTTTCTTTTCCATTTCTTTGTGAGAGATTGAAGAAAAGAAAAAAAAAATCTAACACAAAATTGGAGTGTCCTAGAGATAATAGGAAGATCCCACGTGTTGTTTTCTTTTTTTAAAACAGTCTTATTGAGCTATAATTGGCATACAGTAAACTGCATATATTTAAAGTTTATAGTTTGATAAGTTTGTCATATGTATACATGAAACCACTGCTTCAATCAAGATAGCAAAGTATTCATCACCCCTAAAGTTTCTTCCTGTACCTTTATAATTTTTCTCTCTCATTCCTCACCACATCTCACCTGCCAGGCAACCACAGATCTGCTTTCTGTCAGTATAGGTTCTCTGCATTTTCTAGACTTTTCTATAAATAGGATAATAGTGCCAGCTTTTTTTTTTAAATCTGGTCTGTTTTCATTCAGCATAATTGAGATTTATCCATGTTGTTGTGTATATCAGCAGTTCATTCATTTGTATTGCTCAGTAGTATTCCTTAGTATGTATGAACCACAATTTGTTTATCCATTCATTTGTGTGCTTTTCAGTTTTTTACTATTAGAAATAATACAAATATTACAAATCCTGCTGCGATAAGGATTGTACCAGTCAGCTCAGGCCACCATAACAAACTGCCACAGGCTGGGTGGCTTAGACAACAGACACTTACTTTCTTATAGTTATGGAAGCTGGCAGTCCAAAATCAGGGTGCCATCATGGTTGCTTACTGGTAAAACCTTTCTTCCTGGTTTATAGATGCCTGCCATCCCACTGGGTGCTCACATGACCTCCTCTTTGTTGGGAAGCATGATAGTTAGCACAAGCCTACAGTGTCTCTTCTTATCAGGACACTAAACCTATTATATCAAGACCCCACCCTTATGACCTCTTTTAACCTTAATTACTTCATTATAGGTCCTACCTCCAAATACAGTCACATTGGGGGTTAGAGCTTCAACATGTGTATTTGGAGAGGACATAGTTCAGACCATACTGAGGATCCCTGTCTTTGTATGGACATGTGGTTTTATTTCTCTTGAAATAAAAAAGAGTAGGCTAGTTGGATAATAAGATCTACAAATGGCAAATGAGCACATGAAAAGATGTTCAACGTCATTAAGGAGATGTAAATTAAAATCACCATAAGTCACCACTACAGACGTTAGAGAATGGCTACCATACCACCATACCAGCATCAGTAAGGATGCAGAACAATTTGAATTCTCATACACTGCTAGTACAGATTAAGATGGTACAATCACTATGGGTAACACTTTGACAGTTTCTGAAAAAGTTGTACATAGACCTTCCACAGGATTTTGGAGGAGGGCTTTCTCTGCCTAGCCAAAGAAATAAATTAACAAGATACTATTCAAACACATTTCTCCCCAGGAAAATAGTATAGTTTTCAACATGTGCATAACATAATACAGCCAATTTAAAGCCTCGTGCCAAAGCCTTTGATCTCTTTTCAGAGATTTTTAAGAAAAATACTTTCTTTGGTCAAGATGACATTTTGTCATAATAAGCCTATGTAGATGAGTCAAATGACAAACAAGTTCATAGTAGATATAATATTATGGAAATATGTAGACCATCTGTGAAGGACTGCAGGAACTTCCATCCTGGAAAAAGCAATTTCACTCTACATGGAGCAAGCTCCCACCCTTTGCTGAAACATGCGCTGCAAAATGCCAGACAGAATTCTTTTTAAAGCACCATATTCCTTTTAGGAAGATGTCTTTAAACAGTCTATGTCTTTTATCATCCTTTTTAATTTTACATTTTCCAAACTTCAGAAAGTTAACTGTGATTTGCAAAAGGAAAAGACACCATATAAAACACTGACAGTAAATAATTTAATTACTTAACTACCTGAAGGCAATGCAGCAGAATCACCAGGAAGACTTATTAAAACACAGATTGCTGGCCCCACCCTCAGAGTTTCAGATCCAGTACCTGTGAAGTAGGGCCTGAAACTCTGCATTTTTAACAGATTCTCAGGTGATGCTTATGGTGCTGGTTTGAGAACCACTGCTCTAGAGCTTATCTCTCCAATAAATAATAAAAGTTGGTCCTAATTACCTATAAATAATTTTTTCAAAGGGGGTGTCTCATTCTGTACCTCCCTATCGATCTATCCCATTCATCAAAATAATGCCTGTCAAGGAAAAGAGTATTGAAGACCCTGCCAAGTGGCCATATCAGAAAAAGTAGTTTTTAAGGAAGATGAAAATCCCTGTTTTAGTTTTTGACATACTACTGCCTATTCTATTTGAACACCTTGCTCATTTTTCTTTCTAATATAGTATGTGCTCAGGCACATCCCATTTTTAAGACCATCCTGCCTTCTGACTCACTTCATATATATGTCGCTAACCAGCCATTCTCTTCTCCTAAAGCCTTAGATCCCATTTACTGAAATGCCTCAAGGGTGTTACCCACATTTCAAGAGAAGTCATCTCCTAAAACAACAGTCTAATCTGTTTCTTCATCTTTGTGATCTCCATATAAATGTTCTTTGGGGTTTACTGAAAATCCTTATTTTGCAGTTTTTAATCCTTGTTGGTGAATGCAGTGATATGGTTTGTATTTAGTTTGAATGGTTTGGAACTTTCACTTTGAAAATACCCTAGTTTCCCTTTCACTGTTCATATATATGCTATTTTTAAAAAGATGGGAACGGGAAAGCTAGTTGATAAGTCTAGTCCCGTTGGGGACTTTTTTTTTTTTTTTTTTAGTTTTTTACACAACCGATTAACATTCTTTGCCTATTAGATTGAGAGAGATCCCAAGATGGCCAAGAGTGGGTAAAAAGGGCACTTTGATACATTGTTGGTGGGGTTGTAAATTGATTCAGGCTCTCTGGAGTGCAATCTGTCATAAATACAATAATTTAAATATGTGTACACTTTAAACCAGAAATTCAACATCTAGGAATTTAGAGATTTACTACAGCATGTTTATAATATTAACACTCTTTAAACAACCCACATGCTCAATAATAGGGAGTTGTTATATTAATTCTAGTGGATGTGTCTAATAGAATTTCCAGCAGCTATTAGAAAAGATGAAATGGATGTATATAACTGACATGGAAAGTTATCCAAGGTACACAGTGAGGTAAAAAAAAAAAAAAAAAAAAAAAAAAAAAAAAAAAAAAAAAAAAAA
>NW_026057577.1:86558948-86787601 GCF_023721935.1 Panthera uncia
CAGCACAAACACCCACACACACCATGTCTACTGACCACAGAGTTCTGCAAAGCTTCAGCCCTGGTGGAAACAGATCAGGTCTTAACAAGCAGACCACAGCACGCCTAGTTAAAACTCATCACACTTTGGCCAAGGTTCACACACTCCCCACTGCAGGGAAAGAGAAACTGCAGAAGATCGACCTGAGGTAAAGAGCAGTCAACACAGTACAGTGCACACAGCATACACCAGAGACACTTCTGGAAGCATCAGGCCTTAGGCAGTATATGACTTCTTCTTCATAAACCCATTGCTCTCAGGAGCAGGAAACCTAACAGGGTTTCCTAACATACAGAAGAAGACAGAGATCTAGACAAAATGCCAAGATAGAGGAATTCATCCCAAAAGAATGAACAAGAAAAGGTCACTGTCAGGAATCCAATTGAAAAAAAATAAATAATATGCCCAGTCCAGAATTTTTTTTTTTTAATTTTTTTTCAACGTTTTTTTAATTTATTTTTGGGACAGAGAGAGACAGAGCATGAACGGGGGAGGGGCAGAGAGAGAGGGAGACACAGAATCGGAAACAGGCTCCAGGCTCCGAGCCATCAGCCCAGAGCCTGACGCGGGGCTCGAACTCACGGACCGTGAGATCGTGACCTGGCTGAAGTCGGACGCTTAACCGACTGCGCCACCCAGGCGCCCCGGTCCATTTTTGTTTTTTAAAGAAAGTTTAGATTTTTTCACAATGAGCATTAGTTTAAATGAAAATAGATTTTTTTATATTAAGTAAAAGAATGTCATTAGTGGTTAACAAAATTAACCTTCTTTTAAAAATGAACTACTTTTTTTTGAGGCACCTGAGTTGCTCAGTCAGTTGAGCGTCCTACTTCAGCTCAGGTCATGATCTCTCAGTCCATGAGTTCAAGCCCCACATCAGGCTCTGTGTTGACGGCTCAGGGCCTGGAGCCTGCTTTGGATTCTATGTCACCCTCTCTCCCTCTCTCTCTGCCCTACCCCCCTCCCCCCGTTCACACTGTCTCTCTAAAAATAAATAAACATTAAAAAAATTTCTTTTCAAATGAACTACTTTTCTAGGTTCTAACCTGGACTCTAATGACTATTTTACCTGCTTCGTATATTCTTGTTCATACCCTGAATAAAGCATATCAGGTTAATTTCATTAACATCAATTTAATGACATGGATATTTATCCACCTATAGAAATTTGAGGAAAGAATGGGGAAATTAGCTTTAGTTATCCCACATTTTTTTGATTTTAGGTCTAACTAGCCACGTGATCTTAAAGAAGTCCCATCATCTATGCCTCAGAATGTTCTTCTATAAAGGACCTGGGACTTGTATTCTGGTGCTTCTAGATCTTCATGCCCAGCATGCTGCTTTCCCATCCCTTTCTTCTGGAAACAACACATTGCCTTCTTGTAAGGGTGGTATCCCAGGGAAGGAACAACCCAGTATAACATCTGGCAAAAAAAAAAAAAAAAAATCTGAAGAAGTTGAGCTCTGAACTCAAAGTCTAGCCTTCTTATTCTGACATTAAGAAGTTGCCAAGGAAAACTGAAAACAGTCATTCACTCCAGGGAGGGAACATGGATGGTTGGTGGACAAGAACAGAGTAGAGACTTACCATTTTTTTACGTTCCCCTCTGTACATTTGGAATTTTGAATCCTATTATTCTGTACATGTATTACCTAGTCAGTACATAAATAAATATTTTTAAATAATTTTTTTAACGTTTATTCATTTTTGAGACAGAGAGAGACAGAGCATGAACAGGGGAGGGGCAGAGAGAGAGGGAGACACAGAATCTGAAACAGGCTTCAGGCTCTGAGCTGTCAGCACCGAGTCTGACACGGGGCTCGAACTCACGGATCGTGAAATCATGACCTGAGCCGAAGTCGGACGCTTAACCGACCAAGCCACCCAGGCACCCCTAAATAATTTTTTAAAAAATGAAGTGTAGTTTATGATCTCATTTCCTTATATGGGCATGCATAGAATAAGGACTAGATTTATGTATGTGAAAATATCAACAGGGGTGCCTGCGTGGCTCAGTCGGTTAAGCCTCTGACTTTGGCTCAGATCATGATCTCACGGTTCGTGGGTTCAACCCCACATCTGTCTCTGTGCTAACAGCTTAGAGCCTGCTTCAAATTCTGTCTCTCTCTCTCTGCCCCTCCCCTGCTCGTGCTGTGTCTCTGTCTCTCAAAAATAAATAAATGTTAAAAAAAAGATACCAACAGCAATTATCTCTCTCAAAGTGTGAGTGAATTTTGTCTTCTTTTCTATGATTTTGTTTATTTTTCATAAATTTTCTTCCATGAATATTACTCCTATGGCCAGATAAGGTTTTTTTTTTTTATTTTAAGCATTAATTACATAAAATAAAAAATGTAAACTAAAGAACAAAATGGGGACAAATTAGTACACCAAAACAAAGGGGAAGCCATAAAATCTCTATTAGCAACCATGTCACCTGACACAGGCAAGTGCTGAGTAGATGGCCTATGAATCACTCACTTCAGCCCCTGAATCCTCATGCCTTCTCTCACTGTGAGCTGTTTTCTCAGTTTAAAGCCCCCCTCTTCCTAAAACCCTCCTCTCTCAAAACCCCCACCTGCTCCCCTGCTTTCATCCATTTGCTGCTGAAGGATCCGCTTTGCTCTTCCTTCTCCATGGAGCTCCCTTGACTCCCAAGTTTGTTTTGGGTCCCCATCCAATATGCATTATTACTACCCCCTTACCAGATTGTAGTTCCTGAAATCAGGACCGTGTTTGGCTTGATCACTTTTGTTTCCCAAGCATCTGTTACAGTGCTTGACATAGACTCTCAATAAATATGTGTTGAATGAATGAGATTACTTGCACAGGCTTTGTTTCTGGCATGCTACATGCACATTTCTTTTGAGCACTGTCACCTGGGCTCTATACTCTTACTTTTCTAAAGTAAGAAAACTCTTACTTTCCCAGCTGTCCATCTTCTTAACCAAAAGCAACTTTTGCTAATGTGGTAATAAAGAGTTGGAGTAAGCATATAACCATTGCTATATACTGAAATGTGCATGTTAGCCTAATGGGTTCTCATTGCCCTGTACATCACTGGGTTCTTTGGTTGGCACTTAGATATCTGAAGTGTTATGAGATAGTTCCTTATTTTCTGTAGAAATTAACTTGGATGAGCAATTAGGGCAATAGTAAACACTTTAGACCTTGGTGCAAACTTATAGACCAGAGTTTGCACCCAAGTTGTAGTGAATAAATACTGAATGCTATTAGAAGTTGCACTTGAGCTGACAACCAAGATATACTGATAAAAGAGTTGCAGTAATCTGTTCCTTTAGTAGGCTGTGTTGAGTTTCCTAAAATGAAAAGCAATCTTTATCTAATAACTCATTCAGTCTGGGTTTAGAGCATGCTTTATTGATATTATATAGTTATTGTCGGTGACATTATGAAACAGCAGCAAGTCATACAATTACATAGGACCTATAGCATATGAAATCTGGAAGAACTTTTAATGATCACATAATCCCACCCACTAATTATTTTACAGATGAAGACTGAGACACAAAGAAATGAAGTATATAGCTCTTGGCAGAGTTGAGTTTGACCACAAGACTCCTGCCCTTAAGTCTTAATTAATTAATTTTTTTTAATTTATAACTTTCCACTACTTATAATATAACCCCAGCCAGAACTCTAGGAAAGTGTGAAATTAATTTAAGCTTTGGTGTGTGTGTGTGTGTGTGTGTGTGTGTGTGTGTGTAAAATACATGTATCACTAGTGTATATCTGAGTATGCTTAGTCCAGGCATAGATAGGATAAAGTAATACTTAAGAGATTTATATCCAATAATAATTAAATTACTGTATTTCATTGAATCTAAGATGCCACCAATTACATTAACAACTTATTTTACTGCTAAGAGAGAAAGAAAAACTGTCAGCTAATTGAAGATACTATCAATTGTAGGAAATAGCCCAATTTCAGAAATATTATCATATGAAAAAAATGTCATTTTGAAAATTGAAGAAGTATGGTGTTTGTTAGGATTGTGTTTATACTATTCTTTTCTCCTAAAGTAATATATTTAATATTATTAATGTCTGTATATTTATACCATGTTCATTGGTAAATATAAGTGGTGGGCACAGGTACAAATATTTTCATGTAACAGATGCAGATAAGAAAGAATGCATGTATATAATTTTTTTTGTAAATCAAATGATATCAGGGTGCTTTTAAAAATCCAACTTAAACCAATCTTTAAAATCGAGTTTATTGCCTCACTGACTATAAATTTCAGACAACATCCAAGAACTGACTCTGATTCTGTCTGTCCTTTCACCTCTACCACCTCCATGTATTGGTCTTGAACTCAGCCCAGCTTCTCTTGAAGCAGTCAGATACTGGAATAGTTCCAAGACTCACATCTGGTATCCACACTACACACAGCAAAGGGAGCCAACCTTCCTAACTCTCTTAGTTGGAGGCCCCAGGTTCACTCTGATTGACCAGCTTGAGTCATAAGCAGTTCCATGGAGTCATTAGAACATGGATTCCAGAGTCAAACAGACTGAGTTAGACTCCAAACCACCTCGCTATTTACAAACTCTGTGCCTCAGAGCATCATAGACAAGGGGTTATATTAGCACCTACGTGATGTGGCTATTGTGAAGATTCAGTGGACTAATGCAATGCTGAAAACGGTGCCTTGCCCTTGGTAAACACTACGAAAGTGTTGTTTATGATGACGATGAAGATGATGATGATGATGAGGTCATCCACCCCTGAAGCAATGACAGTGGCTAAAGGAGACTTGTGCTGAATGGCTTAGCCTAAGTTAAAAGATACCTCCAGAGTGATAGGCAGAATTTGCTTCTGTGGAATCACATGGGTCCCCAAATAGGGGCACTGGGAAGGAATGACTAGGCAATGAGGATTAAGAACAAGTAGAAGTAACCTACAAATGTCCATTATACAAATCATAGTTTAAATACACAGTGCTGGGGTGCCTGGGTGGCTCAGTCAGTTGAGCATCTGACTCTTGGCTTTGGCTCAGGTCATAAGCCTGTTTTATGGGTGTGAGCCCGTGTCAGGTTCTGCACTGGCAGCACAGAGCCTGCTTGGGATTCTCTACCTCTTGCTTTCTGTGCCCCTCCCCCATTCACACTATCTCTGTCTCTCTCAAAATAAATAAATGAACTTAAAAAATTTTTAATAAAATGAAATAAAATAAATACACAGGGTTGTTTGACAAGTCATACTCTAAGATGAAGACCATGTGTTCAAGGTAACTAGTTATTCTGTGCCTTTCATTTTTGACAAATATGTCTTTCCATTCACCAGATTTCCATGTTATATAAATTAGACATTTTTCAAATGCAGACTCTCCTTGTCCTCGCATATTTCCATTCATTTTGCTACTCAGTACTCTTTGACAGTCCACCATGTACCAGGCTTAGCAGTGAACAAACCGGACGTGGTCTCTGATCTCATGGAGTTTGCAGTGTAACAGAATGCCAGCTCTCAGCAAGTATTAATCTTCCTTTAGCTACATCACTATTACATAAAATAGAAGTACAAATAGGGCCCTAGAAAATCAATATGTGAATTTTTTTATTGAGTAGTTTATTTTTTAACTACAGTATTGTAAATACAAATGCATTTTTTTTAATTTTTTTTTCCAACGTTTTTTATTTATTTTTGGGACAGAGAGAGACAGAGCATGAATGGGGCAGGGGCAGAGAGAGAGGGAGACACAGAATCGGAAACAGGATCCAGGCTCCGAGCCATCAGCCCAGAGCCCGACGTGGGGCTCGAACTCACGGACCGCGAGATCGTGACCTGGCTGAAGTCGGACGCTTAACCGACTGCGCCACCCAGGCGCCCCAATACAAATGCATTTTATGTGTCCATCTTCTCTAGTAGACTATAAGCTGCCTGAAGGCAGAGGTAACACCCTCTTCGCTTTTTTTATCTGTAACACCTAGCATACTGCCTGGCACACCCTACATATCTACAGCTTTTAATTAATTAATTTGGTCTATACTCCAAAGCAATAGTGTGTATGGCTAGGGTGGGTAAGAGGTAGAGAGGCAATCCCTGAGTATCCAAAAGATAGTGTTGATTTTGCAATTTATGATAACTTGAGGTTAAAGTTTTCCTTCCTATTATCTACATACCAAAGCAAAATATGGCATATAATCCACCTCTGAAACTAAACCCCAATTTTCATTTGGGCATTTTCTCCAAATTTCCTTCCAAGTACATATGGCCATGTGGGTCAGACCTGGCCAATGAAATGTATGTGTTAAGTATTAAATGATACTTCCTGAGAGTCTTTTAAAAGTCTTCCCAAAAGTCTTTAAAAAGAAGGACCGAGACATGCAATATCTCTGTCCTCCCTCCTAGTGGCTGGAATTTGAATATGATGACTAGAGCATAAATAGCCAGCTAAAGATTATGGTAAGGGAAGAAAAAAGGAGACTGTACTCAGCAAGCATGAAGGCACAACACCAAGGTTAGCAGCCTATCTTTGGGCAGCTTCTCCTCCTCCTCCTCCTCCTCCTCCTCCTCCTCCTTCTTCTTCTTCTTCTTCTTTTCTTCTTCTTCTTCTTCTTTTCTTCTTCGTGTATTTATTTTTGAGAGAGAGAGAGAAAGAGCGCGAACAGGGGAGGGGCAAGAGAGAGGGGGACAGAGAATCTGAAACAGGCTCTACGCTGAGAACAGAGAGCCAGACGCAAGACTAGAACTCACAATCCGTGAGATCATGACCTGAGCCAAAGTCGGATGCTTTAACTGACTGAGCCACCCAGGTGCCCTGGGCTGCTTTATGAGAATGGAAGAAATGTCCATCTGTTCACATCCTTGTTGTTTGTTTTTGGGGGGTTGCTTGTTTGTTGTCTCTTTGTTATAGGTGACCAAATGTAATCCCAGTTGAAATCCATACCCATATACTTAACTGTGTAAGATAGCAAGAAACCAAATAACCTCCATAACCTTGTTAAGAACTACTTGCTTATGTGCTATATGCCACTCTTGAAATAATTTTTGTCTATTACTGAATGAAAATATTTAACTTCTCTGATTCTGTGTATCCTTAAATTAGTAAACTTCATTTTTTGAAAATCTATAAATGAATTTCTTAATTCAGAAAGACTTAAGAGGAAAATTCTTCAAAAAAAATTAAGAGGAAAAGGGATTTATTCACCTGCAAAAGTCACCGTGGCCACCTCCAAAAGCAGCCTGTCCTGTCTTTGCCCCTCCTTTGGCTACTCTGGGCTTGGGAAACAGGAAGAGGGTCAGAAGGCAAAGGTGGGGTGAAGGTACACTGCAGAATGACTTCTTCTCTGAAGTCATTGTAATTAACTTTTTAAAATCTACAGCCCTGTTCTCCATGCCTTGTTATATAATTAACCTCACCCGAACTTCCAAACTCTACAACAAAGACCAGACCAGTATTATTATCTTCCTGATGTTTAGTAAACCCAGGCTCGGGGAGGTGACAGTACCTCCCAAGTAAATGGTGTTGCAGGGGGAGAAAGTCTGTTCCACTAAGTCATGCTATCATTTGTCCACACACCACTTTCTTGAGTAAAAGCAAAAAAGAAAAAACAAACAAACAAACAAAAAAGATATGCTTCTCCTGCTCAGTCTGATTTAACAAAGGCTCTCATGGGACTGTCTGAAGTTGAGTAATCAATATCTATTCTATTTTTCCTTTCTTGGATTTTAGATTTCGCAAACGGCCTTTGGTGGAAGAATTGGTTTGTGGGGGGGGGGGGGGGGGGGGGGAGATTAAGGCATAAGCAAGAGAGCCTTATTGATATTTCAGTCTCTCCCCAGACTACACTTCTGAATGACTGAGGCCCCTGCCTGCTAGGCTGGCAGATCCCCTGACTGATAGAAGCTTCCAGCACACTTCAGCTGGCACCCCAGCAAACATATGGTGTCAGGGTCAATATTTACCTTCATTAAACGTGTGCAGCACTTCATCTATTTATTTATTTATTCAGCAGGCAATTAGGCTTTACAGAACAAAATCCCTTTGTTCTCTACATGGGTTACTGAATATCAGAACCATGGAAAACAGCTTTTAGACAAGACCATCCAATCTTTAGTGTGCAATGTGTGCATGCATTTGCTTCCCCTATAAGAGGAAAAAGGAATATATACACACATGTATGCACATAAAAATAGATTGGGAATATGTTATTATTATATATAATATGTAACATATTTGAGAGCATATTATTAATATATCCTATATATTATTGGGGAGACATTATATGGTATTCTTTTGAATTAGGCATACACCACATCAATACATTTGTGTTTTTTTGGTAACAGAGGCTTTTGCAAACAGAAAGGATTATTTGGGAACATTGTTTTAAAAAAAAATAAGCAATGTATTGAAGTTAAAAATGAAAAATCTAGGTCTTTCTTGAGATTTTAGTTCACTTACAAATCTTATTGTTCTGTTCATAAAAGTAACAAAGTTTAACAAGTACTTTAAGGCAGTTTTGACTAATGTATTAAATTAATATAAAAACTTAGTTAATAAAAAAATACCCTTAAACATTTTAAACTATATTTATACATTTTTCTATCTTGAGTATTTCAGTCATCTAAAGAACAAGTAAAACCTTTTTAAGAACCTAAATTACTCTTAAACATGGATGTTGAGCATATTTTTAAATGCCTTTAGATTTCTAATATGGTTTTTATTTATTTTTTTTTTAATTTTTTTTTAACATTTTTATTTTTTTATTTTTGAGACAGGGAGAGACAGAGCATGAACAGGGGAGGGTCAGAGAGAGGGAGACACAGAATCTGAAACAGGCTCCAGGCTCTGAGCGGTCAGCACAGAGCCCGACGCGGGGCTCGAACTCACGGACCGTGAGATCATGACCTGAGCCGAAGTCGGCCGCTTAACCGACTGAGCCACCCAGGCGCCCCTCTAATATGGTTTTTAAACTTAGCAAGATATTCTTATATTTTCCAGCTTATAGTCACAAGTTTAAATTAATTATTCACTTACAAGTTTACATTGGAAACAAGGCTGCTTGTTTATTCTAATAGACTCAATTCCCTTAAATATTACAAAGACTTAAGTACCAAATATGCACAGGTCCCTTAGCACAAAAATCATTGATTCCCGGGTTTTGCTTCTATACCTAATTCTAAATCTTCCTGAGGTTAAAAGATGCTTTAAAATTAAGGACATATGGGCACCTGGGTGGCTCAGTCAGTTAAGAGTCCAACTCTCTTGATTTTGGCTCATGACATGATCTCAGGGTTGTGAGACTGAGCCCTGCGTCAGGCTCTGTGCTAACAGCATGGAGCCTGCTTGGAATTCTCTCCCTCCCCCCTCAAAGTGAACTTAAAATAATTTAAAAAATAAAATTAAGGACATAAATTCAGCCCAAGTAATTTTAGAGTTACTGTCTGAGCATGCTCATGTTCCTTCAAGATCACAGAAACTAATTGGGACATGAGGTTAAGGGTTAGAAAGATGCAGCACCTATGGTCAGGCAGAGCTCTTTCTCACTGTCACTATGTCAAATCTAAGTGACTGGGCTCTTGTCTCTCCTGACCCTACAGGGTCATGGGCTCTTGACAGTAGACGTGCTAGAATCTTTTCTCCCTTTTCTGGGGTCACCACACCTGGCACTTGAGCCAGTAGCCTGGTAGAAGATTTCTCCCTCTCCTTCAATTCATAACCTATCCAAGCAATGACCAGATTCTTTCTATGTCACCTACAACCTCTGAAATCCATATCAAATCTGCCCTGCCTGTCCTTCCAAGCTTCCTCGTTCGCCTTGCCTCTCATTACTCAGTAGCCCACTCACCAGTCTTGCCTGTGCCAGAGGTTCTACCTCAAGCCACCTCCTTCAATCATGGCGATAACAACCACCCCACCACCACCATCCACCACCACAGCCATTTACCAGCACCTTCTGCAAAGCAGGCAACAAGTTGGGTGCTCCACCTGTGTTATCCCATTGTCTTTCACCAGGGCCCTGCTTAAGGTTTTTGAGATGAGTAAGTTGAAGCTCAAAGAGTTTAAATAAGTTTTCAAGGCCATACAACTAGTGTGCAAATAAATCAAGATTTAAAGATATAAACCCAATGCTTAGCAGTTCTCCAAACAAGTCTCCCTTCTCCACCTATAACACTCCTACTATTTTTCAAAACTGTATCCATGGATCTCTTCCCCTGGGAAGACTGCCCTACTCCTGACCCTAGTCTACTTTATCTCTGCCCTGGTTTGCCCCAGCACTTTCCACATCCCTTTATCAGAGCACTAAGCACACTTTACTATAAACAATTCCCTGACACTTCTTTACCTTGCCAGCATCAAGGGAAATGCCTGACATGCTGATAATGAGCAGGCGGGGGCGGGGCATGCCTGGGTGGCTCAGTCAGTTGAGCATCTGACTTCAGCTCAGGTCATGATCTCATGGTTGGTTAGTTCGAGCCCCACAATGGGCTCAATGCTGTCAACATGGAGGCTGCTTCGGATCCTCTGTCCCCCTCTCTCTCTTTGCCCCTCCCCTGCTCACACCCTCTCTCTCTTAAAAATAAATAAACATTAAAAGAAATAAATGAGCATGGAATGGGGACAGGAGGAAGCAAACAAACAGCTCCTCAAGCACAGATTTTAGACACCAGAAGACTCTATCACTTACTAGCCCAGTCACCTCGGGCAAGTCATTTAACCTCTCTGATCGTATTTCAATGATTAAATATGAATAATAATTCCTCTTGCCAGGTTTTTGTGAGAAAAGAATTAAAACAAACAAAGAACACTAGCATACTGCTTGACAAAAAAAAACCAATAAATAATAGCTGCCATTATGATATCGTTATGGTTCCTGACCACCATTTCTGAGTAGTTGATGTGAATGATGTACATAAAATTGGAGTGTCTTGGGGCACCTGAATGGCTCAGTCGGTTGAGCATTGGACTTCAGCTCAGGTCATGATCTCATAGTTTGTGAGTTCGAGCCCCACATCGGGCTCTGTGCTGACAGCTCAGAGCCTGGAGCCTGCTTCGGATTCTGTGTCTCCCTCTCTCTCTGACCCTCCCCCATTCATGCTCTGTCTGTCTCTGTCTCAAAAATAAATGAACATTAAAAAAAAAAATTGGAGTGTCTTGCAGACAAGAGCCTGGCCTCCCTGGGAACCAACAATAAATTTGTGACTTCAGAATGTGTTTCCCATCTCTAGACATAGCTTCCTTTCAACCCAATTAGAGGACACTGAAAGTCACCCCTTTCCTATGGTTTATGCTAATTGAAATTTGGACATTTACTGAGCTCCAACTGGATGCCAAACACAGAGCCTTGAGGAAGATACATTGATGAGGAGCACAGGCCTCTGCCCTCCAGGGGTTGTTTCTAGGTTTCCAGGGAAAAGACTAACTAACACCTACGCAGTGTAGACACAGATGAGGGATATCACTGGGTCCTGTGGAGTTGGGAACATGCAAAGGGGTGAAGAAAAAAGACATTCGGTGGAATCAATGGGTAATTCATGAACTCAGGGCAAGTCTGTGCTGTGGAAAGCCCAAAGCAGCTATAGTATGAAATACTGAGATTGAGGACCAAGCTGCAGAGCTCTTAACATGTAAACTTTCTATATTTGGCTGCCACGGATTGATGTAACTAAGTCAAAGCCCTTGAATATACATAGATTCTGCTGCTCCATACAATGAATTCTTTGCAGGGCAGGAATCAGATTGTGATAGATTTTGAATCTCTGTTTTACTTTACCCTCTTCTAAACTGTTTTTTTTTTTTGGGGGGGAGGGGTGTTATTTCACTGGATTCTCATACTGAACTTGGTACTCGGGAACTTCTGCTGAGCCAGGTTAATATGGCTTATCTAGATGATTGCCAGTGTCGTGTGATGTGACAGGCCTGGAAGACCCAGATTCCAAAGGTCTCCATCTCTAAGAAACTTCACTGTCACTAATATATCCCTTTGGGTTAACAACCAACTCCAGAGAGGTCACGTGTTAAGTTGCTGTCTTATATATTTTGGTGTGATCTAGTTAATTATCTTTTTAATCAGATGAAAGCTCAAAATATACTTACTGAGCATCTACTACATGACAATCTCGAAGCTAGAGGCTGGATCATAGTAATTAGTAGGATGCAGTAGCTGCCATCTAGTGGCTCACAGCTTAGAGCCTAGCACCCTTTGAAGCCAATAGCAGCTTTGCTGAGGGAGGGAGGCAGCTTTGCTGAGGCCCCGTGGTAGAGAGTTCTGGGTACTCCAGGGTAGTATGGGGCCCAGACCACAAAGGTAAGGAAGAACTCAGTGTGAATTTGAGCTATTTCACAAGTTGATCTAGGGCAGCCTTGTTTCCTGGTCTTCTCACTTCTGTCTTGGAGACGTCTGCATTAAGCCATGCTAATCTGTATTGTTCACATAGGTGGCCTGCTGATGTCACATTCCAGGTGCTCTGACAGTACCCAGGCCTGTTGCCCTAATGTCCGACCCTTATTTTCTTGCTTCTGGACTTCTCTCTTCACAGCCAGTTACCTCATCTCCCTGCCTCCAGCCCTGTGACTATCCACCACCCTTTATACGTGCAGCCAGAGTGTCCTTCGGAAACACTAAACATGATCTTCATCACCTTGTTGGCCTGTTTATTCCACTCCCAGAATAAAATTCTGCCAGGGCTTTGCCCTGCATATTCAAGCTCCCAAGCGTTTGCTGATTCTCACCTTGTGTACTTTTCCTACCAAATGCTCACAAACCTGTGAGTTCTAGCCAAAATGAATCACTAGCCAAAGGAGGATATGTGCACTTTTATTTTTAACAGATTCCACCAAATTTCTTTTCCCAAAGATGTAGCAACTATTTCTCCCCATCCTCACTAGCCCTTTAAAAAAAAATGTTTATTTTTGAGAGACAGAGCACAAGCAGAGGAGGGGCAGAGAGAGAGACAGTGACATAGAATCTGAAGCAGGATCCAGGCTCTGAGCTGTCAGCCCAGAGCCTGATGTAGAGCTCGAACTCATGAGCTGTGAATCATGACTTCGGCCGAAGTCTGACGCTTGCTTAACTGACTGAGCCACCCAGGCGCCCCTAGCCCTTTTTAATTTTGCCAACCCGATGTGTGAAACGTGATATCTCATTGGTGTTTAAATAAGATTCCCCTCACCTTTAGCGTAGCTAGACATATTTTTTTGATGTTTATTTATTTTTGAGAGAGAGAGAGAGACAGAATCAGAAGCAGGCTCCAGGCTCTGAGCTATCAGCACAAAGCCTGAGGCAGAGCTCAAACCCATGAACTCCGAGATCATGTCCTGAGCTAAGTCAGACGCTTAACCAACTGAGCCAGCCAAGCACCCCAGATGTATTTATGATTAGGATTTCCTCCTCTATAAATTGCCTGTTCATAATCCTTGCTTAATTTTCTGTTAGAGTGTTTTTACCACTGTATTAATGTGTAGAAGCTCTTTGTGACATGTTTTGATTTCCTAGTAAACATAACAGCTAACAATTATTGAGTGCTTTTATGCACTGTTTCCCCAGTCAGTAGATCTTTTTAATTTTGTTCATGTTATATTTTTCTAAGTATAAATCAGTAAATGTTTAATGAATAGTGGATGCATGAATGAATGAATAAGTTGAATGAATGAAATGTGTAAATTTTATCTGCCCCCAAAGACTGGGTTTTTGATCAGAAGCTATTTCATCTTAAGATTCCTCTGTATTCTCTTGTGCCTCTTTATCCCCTTTCCAGGTCCTTCCAACCACCACTCTCTGCCTTTTGTTTGGCCAGGTAGTAGGTACACCAGAGACACTTAATAAATGCTTTCAGAATGTCAATGCCTTTCTCTCCCTTAAATATTGGCCTTTGAAAAAGAGCTCAGGGAACACATTCGAAATGAGAAGAGAAAACGGTTTTTGTTTTGTGAATTGTATGCAGGGTGCAGTTATTAGTTACTTGAAAATGATATGCCTAGCACATAAGGACGTGAATGATCTTGGCAATGAGGCAACTAAAATTTTACTGTTATTTCTTTAATTCACTGTATCCTTCTGAGAGGAGTTTAAAATCCTTCCTGGCTTATTTATAAAGCACCAGCCAGCTTGCAGAACTCTACAGAGAGATTTCTTCCCTGTTCTAGCTTCCAGAAAAAGGAGCACAATCCATGACAATTGAGCAAAGTAGAAAGGCGGAAAAATGTTAAACCAAAATGAGAGAGATTTTACCCCCAAAGCATGAATTGGATAGTTTTCTTTTAATTTTAGAAGAGCTTTGCATTTGAATTTATACCAGCATGCTCCAGTGTAATTCAAGATTAAATTATTCCTTCATGATCCCACCCCACTCCTGCTGCTGAGACTACAAAACAACCTCCCTGCTTCCTTCTTGCTTCCCCCCATCATACGCACACCCAGTTTTTCTTTAGCAGTCCTTTTTCGTAAATGACTCGGAAATTACACTCAGTGCATTTGGGACACTTTGTGTGTTATCCTCAGATAAAACACTTAAGTGTTTCATTTGGAATCAAACAGTTTCCTGAGGAAATAAAATCATAGAATTGTTGAATAAGCTGATAAGCAAAATCAGGTTACCAGGCAAAAGTCATTTTATTTTTTTGGACAGAGAATCTAAAGCAGCTTTTAAAAAGAAAAATAATAATAAATAAATAAATAAAAATAAAGCAGCTTTACAAACACACACAAACAGAAAAGCCTCCATCTAGAAATCAACCAAAATACCAGGCTTAGGCAATCAGAAAGTAAAGGTTTTAGTAAAAAATGAAGAGCAGACCAGGTTCCATGATCTCTTCAGGAATAACTACAAACACTGCTTCCCTGGAGATGGATCCATGGCATCTGGCTTCCAAGTGCACCTGTCTCCTGGCCAGAAGCAGAGGTCTGGACGAGATGATCAAAACACTGTCCATAACTTATTCTAGCCTGAGGATGATCATTGACATTGGACTTTGGTGAACCTTGAACAGCATCAATTCATTTGTTCATTCATTATTCAATGAATATTTATAGTGCACATTCTCTAATAATATATTATGGGGGTGGAGAGGAGGAGGAACGGTCCCTATTTTAAAATCTACTAGGGGTAGCCAAGTGAAATGCCTGCAGAAGCCAGGCCGGTAACATAAATGAGTCAGGCCGGGTGGGAATTGTGAACTGAGGTAGACTGAAGAGTAGAAGCTCCATCAAAAAGGGGCTGCCTGTATTCAGTTCCATTGATTGTTTCCATAAGAGAATGTGAGCTCAGTTTCGCCACACTTTCCAGTTTTCAAAAAAACAGTCCTCCAATCCCAATTTTATTGTGAAATTTCTCCTTTTATAAACATTGGCAACAAAATACAAACTTTTTAAAAATGTTATGTCACCAAAACAAAACATGACTGCAAGGCAAAATTGGAGCTGAACAGCCAGTTTACAACCTCCGATGCAGAACAGTATATAGTATTTTAAAACATGAACAATGAATTTCACAGTGTTGCCATTACCCTCTCCCTCTCCCCTCAGCTCTTAGAAATAAATGAAATGTGGATAGCTACTCTTAAGATAAGTTTGACTTAAAACCAGCTTTTTTAAATTGCTGGAATATAATGCTATAAATCTTTCCCCACCCCGTTCCCCCACCACCATTTTGAGTGTCTAGGATTCCCTCTGCAATGACTGAAAATATGGGAAACTTTCTTTTTATTCTATTTTATTTTTTAAAATGTTTATTTTTGAGAGACAGAGAGAGAGAAAGAGGGCAAGCATGGGAGGGGCAGAGAGAGAGGGAGACACAGAATCTCAAGCAGGCTCTAGGCTCTGAGCTGTCAGCACAGCCCAACACGGGGCTTGAACTCATGAACTGTGAGATCATGACGTGAGCCAAAGTCAGACACCTAACCAACTGAGCCACCCAGGTACCCCACTTTTTTTTTCAAGAAAGAGAGAGAGAGCAGAGGAGAGAGGCAGAGAGAGAGAGAGAGAAGGAGAGAGAGAGAGAGTCTGAAGCAGATTCCATGCTCAGTACAGATCTCAACTTGGGGCTCCATCTCATGACCCTGGGATCATGACCTGAGCCAAAATCAAGAGCGGGACACACAACCTACTGAGCCACCCAGGTGCTCCTGAAAGTATAGGAACCCTTCTAACCAAGTGTCCTTACTGCCTACACACCATTGGGCCTCCTGTTGTCCACCACACACTCTGGGGCTATCTCAAGATCGAGATGCTCCCCCTTTGCATATTCTGAAACTCAGGGCCCTCTGGTACTCTGAGTCCTCACTGATTTTTTGAAGGGAAAGATAACTGTTTCCTTTTTCTGTGGATCGCCATCTCTCTCTCTCTACTCCTAAACAGGCTCCCATTCTTGGTCTTCACGCTCAGCCAGAGAGTTGCACCCACCCTAGCAGTAGTGCTAGCCCATTCCGCAACTGTGTGCAAATGGGAAAAGGGCCCCTTGACAAGGCACTTCACTAACACTTGTTGGAAGGTTGTTAGAATATACAAATCTCTGACTTCATGAATATTCTCCCTTAGAGTTGTGCAGCACACAAGGTGCACAATAGTAAGGGGTGACTCTGTGCCCATCCCCTCTAGGGACTTTCTCTCCAATCCATCTATAAATTCCCGTTTTGTTTTGTTTTGTTTTGGCACCTTATAAACCCATGGCCGTTGGTTTCCAACTGCCCATTTCCTCAAGCAGTCAGTAATGAAGGACCTAAACTATGTTTATCCATCCCCACTCCCAGGTCTAGATCTTGTAAAGGACTGACAGGCAGAGTCCCCTTTATTGGGTTATGTGAAAGGGACAATTTGAACAAACTGGAACAGAGGGGAAGGAGTATGGCAGTCGGCACTTTCCAGAGATTCTTGAGTCCAGGCTTTAGGAAAAAGACTGAAAATTGGAAGCCACAACTATAAACTAATTCAGTATGCCCTAAGACTATAGTTTACTTATTTTTGGTTTTGCCTGCACATTTTTTTCTAAAGTTTGGATTTTAATGCTTTTAAGATTGTAATCGCTCCTAATTGTCTTATACACCATGTTAATTCACAAATAGATTCTGCCACTAAAACAAGGACCCAGAGTAACAGTGGCTTAAGTGAAATGAATTTGGCTTTTGCTTATGTAATATAGTTTAAGCATAAGCAGTACAGAGCTAAGATGCAGATCCATGGTAGGAGGAACCCAGGCCCCTTCTAGGTTGTTGCTCATCCATCCCTAAGGCATCGTTGTCATCTGAGTGGTCTAAGATGGCTGTCTGCCACTATGAACTGGTTCCTACTGATGAGAAAGAGAAGAGGAGAGTGTGTGCATTCTCTATAATGGCACAACCCAAAAGTTGTGCTTATCATTTCTGTTCATACCTCACTGGCCAGGACTTAACCATGGGATGTCCTCTGTTCAAGCTGCCATAACAAAGCACCATAGACTGGGTGGTATAAATGACAGAAATTTATTTCTCCCAGTCCTGAAGTCTGGGAACTCCAAGATCAGGGTGGTGGCTGATTTGGTTTGTGGTAAGAGCTGTCTTCTTGGCTTGCAGATGGCCAACTTCCTGCTGTGTCCCCACAGGTAGAGAGAGACAGAAACATCTTTTCCTCTTCTTCAAAAGCCACAGTCCTGTCAGATTAAGGCCTCACCCTTCTGACCTCATTTAAACTTAATTACCTCCTGAAGACTGTATCTCCAGATACAGTCACATGGGGTTTTTTGCAGGGGGGGGGGGGGATTCATATAACATGAATTTTAGGAAGGCACAATTCAGTCCATAGCATATGGCCTTACCTAGTTGCAAGGGAGACTGGGAAGCATAGTGTGTATTCTGAGCAGAATGCTATTATTACTAATATTGAAGATCCATTAGTAGTCACTCATACAATCCAACTTTTTTATGTGCTTGGTTCTTCTAGGCAGTTCCTTTGGCAACACTGTTTTAGTGTCTTTGTTATTATATTTGCAGTTTTCTGAATCCCAGCACCATTGTCCTATCTATATTCAGAAATAAATATACCATAGAGACCAACATAAATGATGTTTTATTGCCCACCACAGCTCTCCCTACTGCTGTAAATGAATGTTGATTTAGCATCTCAGAAAACAAAAGTGACCAGTGAGCTAACACTAATTATATAAAACCATTTTAATAAAATAAAGGAACGCAGTGCCACATTTTGTTTTTCTGCTAGTGACTGGTCCAGCTCCAGCTTAGTGCGGCCTTATAACCTGACAGAGTGAGGCAGTGTTCAGAGACTTCTCGCTTGCTCCAGAGAGCCAAGAATAGCCTGCAAAATCAGATTGTTTAAATATGCAAATTAAGGTCAAACAGCCCCACATCTGAGATTTAATGGCTAATCTATTCAGACAGCTGCTTCTTGGCTATTATATTACAAGGTGACTGAGTTCATTAAGATTTTCACACACAACTGATCTTCAAATTGTATTCCATACTTTTTTAGACCTTCATGGGCAAAGCTAGTCAGATGAGCTATGGTTATAGCAGAAAGAGCCAATCTGTCGCTATTTGTTTTCCAATAGACAAAGGGGCATTATTTTCAGGTTGATTAAAACTGGTCACTCAAGCCAAATTCCAGGATGAGGTCATGAAGATCAGTCACTGTGGGGCTTATTGCCAAAGGCAACTGGGGAGAGTCTAGTTTTCTTTGCTGAAAGACATAGTGCCAAAAATTCAAATTAAACTTTAAAATTATGTTACCTTTACCTGTGTTATACTGTACACATTAAAAACAATGAAGCCAAATGCAAGTCCTTAAACATTAGTCTTATGTATAGACATTGTTTAATATTTACACATCATGGAGTTAGATCAGGCATTGTCTATTATTGTTGCCATTTTCTTTCCTGTTCTCTAACAATTGAAAACTTCTTTGTTTTATAAAATTACATTTATAAGCAAAATGATGTAGAACATGTTTCAGTCTGCACATACAACTTATTTAACATTATTTTGTTATTAAGTATAAGAGAATTTTAATGTGATTATTTCACCAAACTTTCTCATATATAGTATAAGCTACTTTCTTCCCACAGAACTGTCTAGCCCGTGAAATGAAATTACTGTGAGCTCTTAAACCAACATACTGTAAGTCTGTTATGATAAAATCTCATAAACTGGAAACAATAAGGAAATGGCTATTCTACCAAGTGACAATTCTTTTTTTTTTAATTTTTTTTTAACGTTTATTTATTTTTAAGACAGGGAGAGACAGAGCATGAATGGGGAGGGTCAGAGAGAGAGGGAGACACAGAATCTGAAACAGGCTCCAGGCTCTGAGCTGTCAGCACAGAGCCTGATGCGGGGCTCATACTCCCAGACCGCGAGATCATGACCTGAGCTGAAGTCGGTCGCTCAACCGACTGAGCCACCCAGGCACCCCCCCCACCCCCGCAAGTGACAATTCTTAACTGAAAAAATATTTTTAAAAAAATTTTTTTACATTTATTTATTTTTGAGAAACAGAGTGAGACAAAGCGTGAGCGGGGGAGGGGCAGAGAGAGAAGGAGACACAGAATCTGAAGCAGGCTCCAGGCTCTGAGCAAGCGGTCAGCACAGAGCCTGATGTGGGGCTCGAACCCACAAACTGTGAGATCATGACCTGAGCCGAAGTTGGACGCTCAACCGACTGAGCCACCCAGGTGCCCCAAAAAATATTTTTAAAGGCAATGTATTCTTAATATAGTGCATAAAATAAAGAAATGAGTAAAATGAAATACTATTGTTTGAACAATAAACACAAACCATTTCCACAAAATAGTTTATTGCTAAAACCAGAAGTTGAAAACTTATAGAATAAATTGTTAATTTATGAGCTTTTGATTTGAAAAAACAACACCAACAACAAAACAGTGATGAGCTTTAGATGAACTTGCCTTTCTTTTGAACCAGTAGGGCCCTGAAATTCACAAAGCAAAAAATAACTTCAATTATAATTAATAAGAACCAATTACACTTTGAATTATCAAGAATCCAAAATGAAATAATCATGAGACTTAAAACAGTTCAATTGGTTCTTGGAATATAGCCAAAGGAAATAAGCTTTAAAAATATTGAAAAAGTTCTATCTACATGATTTGTTATTTATAAGTGAGAAAATCTGTTAGTAATCTAAATATCTTTACAGGATGTGGTTATAAAATCATTTGAAACTACAAAGAAAATGAGAAATATATGGGAAATAGTTATGATAGAATGTTAACATCAAAAATCAAGTCCTTGGATTTTTTTTTCTCCCAATGGGATGAATTACTGAGGTGAAGAAAATAATGTTGGTTGTCATTGACAGAAACTATGAGAACAATCAGTGTTTGATGTCTCCCGGTCAAATGTTATAATTTTGATAGTGAAATACAACCCTGAAAACATCAATTCAAATTTTCTCTAGTGAAGCGTTTCCTTGCAATCCAGACTTGTTAACCACTTCTTCCAGTTTCTCTCCAGCATCGCAGATGTAACTGACTTCTAGAATGCATTGGACCCCATGGGGTACAGACAGGAATCATCTTCAGTTTTCTCTCATGTTGGTCTTCAGGTGTCTCCTCTATTGGATCTTCCTTCTCAGCCCCTGAACAAGAGCTTAGGCAGATTGCATAGATTTGCAGTCCTTTTCAGATATCAAAAGGTAGTATTTTCAGGCATGGTATTAACAAATTCTGTATGACGTAAATGAAAACTTTGATCTCTTCAGCTTCCCCCTGCCACCATCCATAGACCAACAGCGGGGAAGGGGCATGGTCTACTCTCATCTCCACAATTTTCCTTCTTGGCTCCTCCGCTTTTCCTCTCCCACTCACTGTGCACCTTTTGGTTCTTCCACAGTTGTAGGAGACGGGGCCGGGAGAGGATAGATAAGGAGGCAAACTGGTCTGACCTGATGAGTCCTGTTGTAACCTGGTGTTAGTAAGCCCTGCATGGCAGATGCACCAAAGCTGGCTCTTTCTCTTTTGGGAGTTCTCTCGGGACTCTGTCCTCAGATACATCCATCACTTTATGTGCTTTGACATAGCTAAGTTGCTTTCCAGATGGCTGCTTCCTCCCACCACCCCAGATCCTGTTTCCAATGGAATGTCCCACATGGGCCACTCTGGCCCCAGGAGTCTTCTGCACCTTGAGGAAAGTACAACCACCATTGCTTGCAGCTGCTCACATTGCCCTGCTTCAGGGGCAAGTGCAGAGAACCCTGAACCTCAGAAGTTTCTAGGCAAGAGTCAAGCCCCAGATCCTCCAAACTGGGAGTCATGTGTCAAAATCTCCTAAGAACTCCCTCACCAGGCTCCATTCCAGCACTATAGCTTCTTGGCCTGAAGTGGAAGAGGGTAGCACTCACTCCTCTACCAGGAGGGTAGGGGCCGTACCACAGCTGAGCACCTACCAGACTTGAAGAAATCTTCATTCTCAGGCTTTCACTAAAGCTAGAAGAGGGAGCAGAGCCAGTTTTGAGTCACCTCTTAGTAAGTCCTGTTGTGATGGTCACTATGGGAGTACTTGCCATCTACTGTTCTCGACTTTGTGGCCTCAGTTGAAAGTAAGAAAAATCCTATTTTGCTGTTATGCACGATACCCCTCACTCGGGAGATAATTCTCCTCTACTGTCTCTGCTTGATTCCAATGGATTACCCTGAAAATCAAATGGCAAGCCGATCTCAAGTACTTTTGGTTTTCTGCTCAATTACTCCAAGGTCCTTCTGCTTAAATAGACTGTATGAATGATTGGGTCAGTCTGTTTTCTGCAGTGACTCTTAATCAGGATTCAGACAGGACCAGGCCTGTCTGCTGAACTGGTAGGACAGGCCTGCCAGAGAATTGGCTTTGTTTCATTGGTTAAAAAGAAGAGAAGCAGGGTGCCCAAGTCCTGGAGGGAAGGAGATGTGGGGGAACATGGAAGAATTTCAGTGATGTTCTCTTGACTTGGACAGCCCCATAGACCTGGGGTTGAGTATATGGAGAGAGTGACTGCAGCCGGAGGCTGAGGGAACTGTTTTCATAAGGGGCCCTGTGTGTCACTATGAGGCATGAGGACGTAAGCAGTGTAGCTTCTGTGCCCAGATAAGGAGGAGGGATCCTCTCCCCACTTAGGCACAAACCACAGCATGCCTTCAGAACACTGAGAACTCAGAAAACGGCAGCACAGCTGGTAATTTGCAGCTTTGGGTGTTAGGAGGCGGCAACATTGGCCAGGACATCAGTAGAGCCTCAGTGGACTTCCAGGACAATGTATATCAAAAAGCTAGTTGCTGGCAAACTACCAAAGGGGAGTTAAACTATGTGTCTTCTATGTACTTCAACCAGCTCCCAGACCACGTGTCTGCGTGATATCCAGTCCCCCTCCAATGTAGCTCTTCATAGTTAGCTGAGCCAAACAGCCCCATAAAAATTAGTGGAGTGGAAAGAGAACAGAATAACTTCAGTAACAACTGCCATTTGGGCAAGGGGAGAACACAATTGTCCCTGGACCACACCATATATTCTCTCCTGCTGGACAGGAATATAAAAGACTCCATGCCCTTGCAATCCTTAGTCTACCTGCCAGCTGCCCCAGCTTCTGATCTTGGAGGGTGAATCTCCTTTGCTAACTGATTTCCATGATCACTGATTCTGCTTTCTGAAGATCTCACTGTATAATAACCTAGAACTACAACAGAAATTGGGGCTGTTCTGGTGGCTATACCTCTTTGTGAAAACACTTTCTATTGGTGTGAATTCTGTAGGCTCAAGAAGTGTAACAGCCATGCTTAAGGGGTTTTCTGATCATGTAATTTAGTAGGCTTCAGTTTCATAGGCTATGAACCAATGCCTTAGATCCTTTTGCATCATAGACTTTGGTAATGGAAACTGGCTTTGAAATTCTTTATCCTACCAAAAGGCCTGGGTGCCATTGCTAGTTTTATACCACCCTGTTGGACTCTGCCTCAGGGTAACTTAAAACAATAGACTGAGGTAGACCAGCAACCATTAATCTGCCCATTCTTTGCAGCCACAGCCAATCACACTGAGAAAGATTGTCCCTTTTGCACAGAACAGAAGCCATTTGGATGCACTCAGGGAATCAAGTTTCTTCTAAGACCCATAGAATCCCAAATGATGGCTCTTGCCTCTCTGCTTTTTCTTGCACCAGTGTTACACTGGAAAGACAATTTGGGTTTTTTTTCTTTCCCAGATATTACAGGAAATGGATCTTCTTTATCCATTCATCCATCAATGGACATTTGGGCTCTTTCCATACTTTGGCCATTGTTGATAGTGCTGCTAGACACATTGGCTGCATGTGTCCCTTCGAAACAGCACACCTGTATCCCTTGGATAAATACCTAGTAGTGCAATTGCTGGGTCCTAGGGTAGTTCTATTTTTAATTTTTTGAGGAACCTCCATACTGTTTTTCAGAGTGGCTGCACCAGCTTGCATTCCCACCAGCAGTGCAAAAGAGATCCTCTTTCTCCGCATCCTTGCCAATATCTGTTGTTGCCTGAATTGTTAATGTCAGCCATTCTGACAGGCATGAGGTAGTATCTAATTGTGGTTTTGATTTGTATTTCCCTGATGATGAATGATGTTGAGCATTTTTTCATGTGTCTTTTAGCCATCTGGATGTCTTCTTTGGATAAGTGGCTATTCATGTCTTTTGCCCATTTCTTCATGGATTATTTGTTTTTTGGGTGTTGAGTTTGATAAGTTCTTTATAGATTTTGGATACTAACCCTTTATCTCATATGTTGTTTGCAAATATCTTCTCCCATTCAGTCAGTTGCCTTTTAGTTTTGCTGATTGTTTCGTTTGCTGTGCAGAAGCTTTTTATTTTGATGAGGTCCCAAAAGTTCATTTTTGCTTTTGTTTCCCTTGCCTCCGGAGGTGTGTTGAGTAAGAAGTTGCTGCGGCCAAGATCAAAGAGGTTTTTGCCTGCTTTCTCCTCGAGGATTTGGATGGCTTCCTGTCTTACCTTTAGGTCTTTCATCCACTTTGAGTTTATTTTTGTGTATGGTGGAAGAAAGTGGTCCAGGTTCATCTTTCTGCATGTTGCTGTCCAGTTTTCCCAGCACCACTTGCTGAAGAGAATGTCTTTATTCCATTGGATAGTCTTTTCCTGCTTTGTCAAAGATTAGTTGGCCATATGTTTGTGGGTCCATTTCTGGGTTCTCTATTCTGTTCCATTCATCTGAGTGTCTGTTCTTGTGCCACATCTTAGAGAATTTCAACATCTCACTATCCACTGACTGTTTTATATATAGCTGCAAGGGAATCTGGAAAGGTATGTATTTTAGCTTTTCAGTCTCGTTAGTAGAGCAAGGCAAAAGAAAAGAGATTTATGAAAGGCTCTTGGTTAGGCCATCCATATTGTCCACCACAGTCTGCACCTTTGGCTATACCACAGTCACACATTTTCTTATTGTCATATATTTATGTTCATATGGAATACATTTGCTTCCTCCCCCAAAGAATACAAGTCTATTTACTACATCTCGATCAAAATCCAGCATCTTTGTGTGATATCCAGTTCTGTTCAACAGGTCTAGCTATGGTTCCTTGTGGCCTGGCAAACTTAATTTTGAAAGTAAAGATACCTGCTCCAAATGTACCTGGTACAATTATTGGGGGAGAAACATGATAATTACAATGAAAACTCCCATTTGGAAAGGTTCATGTGAAACACACAGCCCATATTACACCGTGAGAGACAGTAAGATGAGGCCCATCTGCTTAGGCAGTAGAGTTTCTTGCCTCAGACACTGGCTCTGCCTTCTGGAGAAATCCACTTTGATTATCTTCCTTTGCCTTGTGGTTATATATTTGGAAGAAGATATTCCCTGTTGACTGTCTCTCATGGCCACATCTGACATGAGCATTTAGAAGAATGCTCTTTCTAAAGCCTTCTCAGTTTTTCAGCATCTTTCTACAGGTTTTAATTCAGTCTAAGAGGCCAGTTGGTGACAAGTTGTCAACCAGTCTTGAGTTTTTGTTTCATTGCTTTGTTTTGTTTTGTTTCTGTTGTTGTTTTTGCAATAGAATTTCACCATAAAACAACTAGGCTTTTGTATTGGTTTTCTTTCATTTGTCCCCCTGCACTCCTCTCTCTTCATTCCAGCCCTGCTCTGTGCTCTGGGAAGCTGATCTGTATATACAGCTTCAGTAATTCCCCTGCCATCTAGCTTTCTGTTGGGTTTGGCCAATGGGAGAAACCTGCAGGAGGTCATAGGGAAAAGGCAGTGTGAAATTAGGGTATCTTTTCCCCCATATCTCTTTCTGCTTGGTTGCCATGGGACTACAAAAGGTCACAGCTCCTGTCAAGTGGCCCTCTCTGAATTCTGTTAACTGTTTCCTCTCCTTGCCCTTCACATTCAATAATGGCAATGGCTCCCTGGTATTACTCCATCCGGGGTGCCATCCTATCCCTTATGATTTCCCTATACCCTCTTCACATCTGTCAATAGTCCCCTTTAAAACTCTCCTCAAATTACCCAAATCCAGTGTGCTATCCATTTCTTGCCAGGATTCTAACTGCTACAACTTCCAGTTTATTTGCTTCTAATCAAGTATGTACATAGGTATGTATGTTCAGGAAAATTGCATAATGTCATGGAAAGTAGTGTGAGATATTTGAGAAACTTGAAACTTATATAGTAGAGGGAGAATCAAACCAATTATGGATTACTATTATAATAGAGCTGAATGTATTATAACTATACCACTGGAGATCATGTAGATGTTTGAAAATAATAGAATAAGAATGCAATTAGGTGAATGGGTGGTTTAAATACGTGGGTGGTTTTGGAAATTAGTGATAAGTATTCTATTATTATTTCCATTTTACAGTTGAGGAGAGTAAAAAAAAAAAATCCCGAGAGGTAAGTAACTTGGCCATGGTCAAAAAATTAAGCAGGAGAGCTGGGATTTGAACTCACAGGGTCTGGCTCCAAAGCCTAAACTCTTAATGTCACCCATTGATTCTCAAGGCAGTGCCTGCAAGTAGTTGGACCTCAAGCAGGTTCAGGCATAGCACACATATTAGAAAGCTCAGATCCTAAATTTTGAAACCATATGGTGTCCTGTAATTTCTCATGGTTAAGTGAAGAGACCACTTTGGAGCTGTGAAACAAACTTAGATCTTTTGAAAACCACGTGATTCTATGACTTTCAGAAACTTTCCACCACATACAGGTTGAGTTAGCTTCTTTTTCTGTTTCTATAACACTGTGAACACACCCCTTTTATAGCTTTTATTGTAGTGTTGTAATTGTTTCTATGTGTCTGTCTTCTGCCCTGTGAGCTCTTCAAAGAAAAAATTTGTCTTATTCAACCTCATTAATGCCCTATAATGAGACATTTAATGAAGGACCAATTAATATCTAATCTACAAATATCCATCTAATTATATCTTAATTTACTCATCCACACAGCTAGCCACAATGTAGATTAACTTCTTTGGGCTTTATTGTCATTAGCAATTACATATTTTAGGACCCAATTAGTATTTTTACTATTATCAGTATCAAGACAATTATTAAGATTTAATATAGGCATACATACATAAAAAACTAAAAGCTAAGCAAAAAGAGATGTTAAAAAATAACAACAAAAGAAGTAAAACCTGTTTTCCCTAAATTGAGCCTTAGAAACATAAATGAAAAGAAGGTATATTATTAATTACGTCCTAAAAATGTTCTGGTTTATTTCCAGCTCAGTTAATCCCTTTAAGCATCTGCACCAAATCAGGGAAGCATGCAGGGTCCATGATCACTTTATTCAGAAGCTGCAGTGACAGCATGATGAAAGATAGCAGAGAAACTTCTACTTGGTTACTCTCCACTCCACGTTGGAATATTGGGTTTATACAAACTTTTCTACTGCATTATTCTATCCAACCACTTCCCCTCTGCTTCTCCAAGCAGGAAAATAATTATTGAGGTATTTACCCCATGTCATTTTCTCTTCCTTCAACATTTTAATGGGGTGAGGTGCGTTAGAAAAGGGTTTTGTCTGGGAGCACCAGGGTGGCTCAGTCAATTGAGTGCCAACTTCGGCTCAAGTCATGATCTCACGGTTCATGGGTTTGAGTCCCAAGTTGGGCTCTGTGCTGACAGCTTAGAGTCTGAAACCTGCTTCGGATTCTGTATCCCCCTCTCTCTGCCCCTCCCCTGCTCGCACTCTGCCTCTCTCTCAAAAATAAACATTAAAAAAAATTTTTTTAAAGGAAAAGGGTTTTGTCTGGACATGGTTATTGTGACCACTCTGTGTTGCTTTGATTCCTACATCTTATCCTTGAGAGAAATTGCAAGCATATTGGGCAGTGCTAAAAGTACAACCCCCAGATTACCTCCATCTGGCTTGACAAATGAGCTCAACCTATAGGTTTATATTGATCTGTCCTAGGCACAGAGGAGAATTCATTTAACCATATTCATTAGCTCAATGAATGCTGTCTAATGCCTAATTTGTGCCAAACACCACGGCAGAAGTAAGATTAGTAAAGTAGTCCCTACTCTGAGCAGTTAAAAATCTGTTAGGAAGTCAAGACCATCTCACCTGAAACAAACAGTAAACAATATACAGTATAATATGTGATAACTTTTTAAAATTAAACTTAATTTTGAAGTAATTATAGATTCACATGCATTTGTTAGAAATTCCCTTTACACAGTTTCCTCCAGATGATAATATCTTACAAATAGTCCAGTACCACACCCAGGATATTAACATTGATATAGTCAAGATACAAAACATTTCCATCATTTCCATGAACACAAGGATCCTCACAAGTTATCTTTTATAGACATACCCATTTTCCTCCTTATGCCACACCCTCCTTCACCTCTGACAACCATTGATCATTAATCCATTTCTATAACTATGTCATTTCAATGGAATCACATAATATGTAACAACTTGGGATTGGCTTTTTTCACTCATACAATTCTCTGGTGCTTCATTCAAGTTGTTGTCTGTACCAATAATTTCTTCTTTTTATTACTGCCTAGTATTCCATGGCATGGATTATCACAGTTTGTTTAACCATTCACCTGTTGAAGGACATTTGGGTTGTTTCCAGTTTGGGGCAATTATATATATAATTGCTACAAACATTCTTGTATAAGCATTTTTTTTATAAATGTTATTTTCATTTCTCTGGGGTAAAATACCCAAGAGTTCCATCACTTAGTTGTATGGTAGCTGCACCTTTTTTTTTTTTTAATTTTTTTAACGTTCATTTATTTTGAGACAGAGAGAGACAGAGCATGAACAGGGGAGGGGCAGAGAGAGAGGGAGACACAGAATCTGAAACAGGCTCCAGGCTCTGAGCGGTCAGCACAGAGCCCGACGTGGGGCTCGAACTCACAGACCGTGAGATCATGACCTGAGCCGAAGTTGGACGCTTAACCAACCGAGCCACCCAGGCGCCCTGCACCTTTTGTTTTTTAAGAAACTGACAAATTGTTTTCCAGAGTAGCTGTACCACTTTACATTCTCACCAATAATATGTGGGTAACCTATTTTTCCATATTCTTACCAGTATTTGATGTGGTCACTATTTTTTATCTTAGTCATTCCAATAGGTGTGTAGTGATATCTCACTGTGGTTTGTATTTCTCTAATGGCAAATGATGCTGAATACCTTTTCATGTGCTTGTTTGCCACTTTCTTATTATTTGGTGAAAATTCTCTTACGTCTTTGCTGATGTTCTAAAGGGACCTTTTTTACTTTTGAGTTTTGAGAGCTCTTTCTATAGTCTAGAAACTAGTGCTTTGTTCAGATACACGGTTTGCAGGTATTTTTTTCTCACTCTGTATCTTTATCCTCTTGCCAGAGTCTTTCACAGAATAAAATCTTAAATTTTGATGAACTCATTTTATTAATTTTATATATAACTAATTGTTTTAATGTTAATTTATTTTTGAGAGAGGGAGAGAGAGACAGAGCGTGAGCAGGGGAGGGGCTGAGAGAGAGGGAGACACAGAATCTGAAGCAGGCTCCAGGCTCTGAGCTGTCAGCACAGAGCCAGACACAGGGCTCAAACCCACAAACTGTGAGATCATGACCTGAACTGAAGTTAGACATTCAACCAACTGAGCCACCCAAGAGCCCCTAATTTTATATATAGATCATATTTTTGGTTTGAAGTCTGAGAACTTTTTGTCATGTCCTAGATGCCAAAGATTTTCTCTTATGCTTTTTTTCTAGAAGTTTTAGTTTTACATTATACATGTAAGTCCATTATCTACTTTGAGTTACTTTTTGTATAAGGAATGAGACATGTCAAGTTTCTGTCTTCTTTCTCTTTTTTTCTTTCTTTCTTTCTTATTTTTTGCAAAATTTCTTGAAAAGACTATCTTTCCTCCATTGAACTGTTTATGTACCTTTGCCATGAAACAGTTGGGCATGTTTCTATAAGTCTGTTTAGGTTCTCTATGCTGTTCCATTAATCTATGTGTTATCCCACTTCCAATATTATATAGTCTTGGCTACTACAGTAATACAATAAGTCTTGAAATTGGATAAATGGTTTCCCTCACTTTATTCTTTTTTGAGAGAGCCAGAGAGAAAGAGAGAGAGAGAGAATGTGTTTGTGTGACTGGGGGAGAGAGGCAGAGAGAGAGAGAGAGAGAGAGAGAGAGAGAGAGAGAGTTAATCAGGCTCCATGCCGAGCATGGAGCCTGATGCAGGACTCTATCCCATGACCCTGGGATCATGACCTGAGCCAAAATCAAGAGTTGGGCACTCAACCAACTGAGCCACCCAGGCCTCCCTCCCTCACTTTATTCTTTTTCAAAGTTGTTTTAACTATTCTAGTTCCTTTACCTGTCAATATAAATTTTGGAATAACGTTGTCTTTGTCTTAAAAAAAATCTTGCTGGAATTTTGATGAGAATGTTAAACATGTATATTAACAGAATAGAATTGACATCTTTATTATATTGAGTCCTCTAATCCTGAACATGATATGCCTTTTTTTAATTTTTCTAATGTTTATTTATTTTTGAGAAAGAGAGAGAGACAGAGCATGAGCGGGGGAGGGACATAGAGTGAGAGGGAGACACAGAATCCAAAGCAGGCTCCAGGCTCTGAGCTGTCAGCATAGCTATATTCATCAGCCAGTGTTCATAATGATAAGTGCACTCCTTCATCCCCATCACCTATTTCACTCATTCTCCCACCAACCTCCCCTCTGGTAAACATCAATTTGTTCTCTATATTTAAGTGTCTGTTTCTTGGTTTCCCTCTCTCTTTCTTTACTTGTTTGCTTTGTTTCTTAAATTCCACGTATGAGTGAAATCATATTGTATTTGTCTTTCTCTGTCTGACTTATTTCATTTAGCATTATATTTCATAGCTCCATCCATGTGTTTGCAAATGGCAAGATTTCATTCCTTCTTATGGCTGATTAATATACCACATTTTTATCCATTCACCTATTGATGAACACTTGGGCTGCTTCCATAATTTGGATGTTGTAAATAATGCTTCAATACGCATAGGGGTGCATATATATTTTTGAGTAAGTGTTTTTATATTCTTTGGGTAAATACTCAGTAGTGCAATTTCTGAATCTAGGGCACTCCTGTTTTTAACTTTTTGAGGAAACTCCATACTGTTTTCCTACCAACAGTGCACAAGTGTTCCTTTTTTTTTCCACATCTTCAGCAACACTTGCTGTTTCTTGTATTTTTTATTTTATCCATTCTGACAGGTATGAGGTGATATCACATTGTGGTTTTTATTTGCATTTCCCTGATGATGAGTGATGTTGAGCATCTTTTCATGTGTCTGTTGGCCATCTGGGTGTCTTCTCTGGAGAAATGTCTGCTCAAGAGTTCTGCATAGTTTTTAATTGGTTTGGTTTGTTTTGGTGTTGAGTTGTATAAATTCTTTACATATTTTGGATACTAACCCTTTATCAAATATGTCATTTGCAACTATCTTCTCCAATTCAGTTGGTTATCTTTTAGTTTTGTTAATTGTTTCCTTTTCTGTGCTGAAGCTTTTTCTTTTATTGTAGTCCCAATAATTTATTTTTGCTTTTGTTTCTCTTGCCTCAGGAGACATATCTAGAAAAATATTGTTATGGCTGATGTCAGAGAAATTACTGCCCATTCTCTCTTCTAGGATTTTTATGGTTTCAGGTTTCACATTTAGGTCTTTAATCCATTTCGAGTTTATTTTTGTGTTTGGTGTAAGAAAATGGTCCAATTTCATTCTTTTGCATGTAGCTGTTCAATTTTCCCAACACCATTGTTGAAAAGACTTGTTTTTTTCCCAATGGATATTCTTGCCTCTTTTACCAAAGACTAATGGACCATTCATGGGTTTATTTCTGGGATTTCTCTTCTGTTCCATTGATCTGTGTCTATTTTTGTGCCAGTACCATACTGTTTTGATTACTACAGCTTTATAGTATAACTTGAAATCTGGAATTGTGATACTTCAAGCATTGTTTTTCTTTTTCAAGATTGCACCTGGCTGGCTCCGTCGGTAGTGAATGTGACTTCTGATCACAGGGTCTTGAATTCAAGCCCTATGTTGGGCATAGAGCCCATTAAAAAATTTTGTTTTAAGTTTATTTTTAAAAGGTTGCTTTGGCCATTTGGGGTCTTTTGTGGTTCCATACAAATGTTAGTATTATTTTTTCAAGCTCTTTGAAAAAGGCTGTTGGTATTTTGATAGGGGTTGCATTAAATCTGTAGATTACTTTGGGTAGTATGAACATTTTAACAATTTTAGTTCTTGCAATCCGTGAGCATGGAATCTTTTTCCATTTGTTGAGTCATCTTCAATTTCTTTCATTAATGCTTTATAGTTTTCAAAGTACAAGTCTTTCACTTCCTTCTTTAAGTTAATTTTGGGTATTTTATCATTTTTGGTGTAATTGTAAATGGGATCGATTCCTTGATTTCTCTTTCTACTGCTTCATTATTAGTGTTTTGCAATTGATTTTTGTATCCTATGACCTTACTGAATTCATCTATCAGTTCTAGTAGTTTTTGGTGGAGTCTTTCGAGTTTTCTATATATAGTATCATGTCATCTGCAAATAGTGAAAATTTTACTTCTTCCTTACCAATCTGGATGCCTTTCATTCCTTTTTCTTGTTTGATTGCTATGGCTAGGACTTCCAGTACTATGAGGATAAAAGTCATAAAAGTGTACATTCTTGTCTAGTTTCTGACCTTAGGGGAAAAGCTCTCAGTTTTTCCCTATTGAGTGTTATGTTCACTGTGAGTTTTTTATATATGGCCTTTGTGGTGTTGAAGTATGTTCCCTCTAAACCTACTTTGTTGAGGATTTTTTTTTACCATGAATGGACATTGTACTTTGTCAAATGCTTTTTCTGCATCTATTGAAATGATCATATGATTTTTATCCTTTCTCTTATTGATGTGTGATGTATCACATTTATTTATTTGTGAATATTGAACCACTCTTGCATACAAGGAATAAATCCCATTTGATCATAGTGAATGATTTTTTTTTAATGTGTCGTTTGGCTTGCTAATATTTTGTTGAGGATTTTTGCATCTATGTACATCAGACATATTGGCCTGTAGTTCTCTTTTTTGTAGTGTGTTTACCTGGTTTTAGTGTCAAGGTAATGCTGGACTCAGAGAATAAATTTGGAAGTTTTCCTTCCTCTTTTATTTTTTGGAATAGTTTGAGAAGGATAGGTATTAACACTTCTTTAACACACACACACACACACACACATATTTATTTATTTATTTATTTATTTATTTATTTATTACTGATTCAGTTTCATTGCTAGTAATTTGTCTTTTTTGAATTTTCTGTTTCTTCCTGATTCAGTTTGGGGAAGTTATATGTTTCTATGAATTTATCCATTTCTTCAATGTTGTTCAATTGGTTGGCATATAACTTTTCATAATATTCTCTTACAATCCTTTGTATTTCTGTGGTGTCAGTTGTCATTTCTCCTCTTTTATTTCTGATTTTATCTGAGTCCCATCTCTATCTTTCTCTCTCTCGATGAGTCTGGCTAAAGGTTTATCAATTTTGTTGATCTTTTCAAAGAACAAGTTCCTGGTTTCATTGATCTGTTCTAATGTTTTTGTTCATTTGTTTTGCTTTGTTTTGTTTTAGTTTCTGTTTCATTTGTTTCTGCTCTAATCTTTATTGTTTCCTTCCTTCTACTGGTTTTGGGTTGTTTGTTCTTCTTTTTCTAGCTCCTTTAGGTTGTTTGAGATTTTTCATGCTTCTTGAGGTAGGCCTATATTGTATAAACTATTCTTTCAGAACCACTTTTGCTGCATCCCAAAGATTTTGGACTGCTGTGTTTTTATTTTCATTTGTCTCCACGTATTTTTTTTTTATTTGTTCTTTGATTTCTTGGTTGACCCATTCATTGTTTAGTAGCATGATATTTAACCTCCACATATTTGTGCTCTTTCCAGCTTTTTTTCTTGTGGTTGATTTCTATTTTCACAGCATTGTGGTCAGAAAAGATGCATGGTATGACTTTGGTCTTTTTTAATTTGTTAAGACTTGTTTTGTGGACTAATATGTGCTCTATTCTGGAGAATGTTCCTTGTGCACTTGAAAAGAATGTGTATTCTTTTCCTTTAGGATGGAATGTTCTGAATATATCTGTTAAATCTATCTGTTCCAATGTGTCATTCAAAGCCACTGTTTCCTTCTTGATTTTCTGATTGAATGATCTGTGCATTGATGTAAGTGGGATGTTGAAATCCTCTACTATTATTGTATTACTATCAGTTACTTCCTTTATGTTTGTTATAAACTGTTTTATGTATTTGGGTGCTTCTAAGTTGGGTGCATAAAATTTACAATTGTTATATATTCTTGTTGGGTTGTTCTACAATGTCCTTCTTTGTCTCATGACAGTCTTTGTTTTAAGGTCTATTTTGTCAGTTATAAGTTTTGCTACCTTGGCTTTCTTTTCACATCCACTTGCATGATAAATACTTCTCCATCCCTTCATTTTCAGTGTATATTTAGGTCTGAAATGAGTCTCTTGTAGGCAGCAGATAGATGGGTCTTGATTTTTTTTTTTTTAAATATTTTTTTTTAACGTTTATTTATTTTTGAGACAGAGAGAGACAGAGCATGAACAGGGGAGGGGCAGAGAGAGAGGGAGACACAGAATCTGAAACAGGCTCCAGGCTCTGAGCTCTCAGCACAGAGCCCGATGCAGGGCTCGAACTCACGGACCGTGAGATCGTGACCTGAGCTGAAGTCGGACGCTTAACCGACAAGCCACCCAGGTGCCCCTTGATTTTTTTTTTTAACCATTCCATCACCCTGTGTCTTTTGATTGGTACATTGAGTCCATTTACATTCAAAGTAATTATTGGTTGGTATCTATCTATTGCCATTTTGTTACTTTCTTTGTGATTTTTTTGTAGTTCTCCATTCCTTTATTCCCTTGGTCTCTTTTCTCATAATAAGTTGGCTTTCTTTAGTTATACTTGGATTCCTTTCTGTTCATTTTTTGTGTATCTATTACTGGTTTTTGATTTGTAGCTACCATTAGGTGTGTATATAACATCTTCTGCATATGGCAGTCTATATTAAGTTGATGGTTGCTTAAGGTGATGAACCCATTCTTTATTCCTCTCACTTCCATGTTTTAGGTATATGGTGTCATACTTTACATTCTTTTTATTTTGTAAGTGCTTCGACTGATATTTACAGACATACCTATTTTTGTACTTCCCACTTTTCCTACTTTTACTTATGGTCTTTCCTTTCTACTCAAAGAGTCCCTTTTAACATTTCTTGTAGGACTGGTTTAATGGTTATGAATCCCTTTAACTTTTGTTTGTCTGGGAAACTCTTCATCTCTCCTTCTATTCTAAATGATAGCCTTGATGGATAGAGTATTCATTCATAGATATTTTCCTTTCAGCACTTGGAATATATCATGCTACTCCCTTTTGGCCTGTAGAGGTTTGCTGAAAAATCTGCTGATAGCCTCCTGGTGTTTCCCTTATATGTAACTGATTTCTTTTTTCTTGCTGCTTTTAAAATTCTCTTTTTATCACTACTTTTTGCCATTTTAATTATTATATGTCTTGGTGTGGACCTCCTTGGGTTGGTTTTATTGGGGGAATTTCTGTGCTTCCTGGATCTGAATTTCTGTTTCCTTTTCCAAATTCAGGAAGTTTTCAGCTATTTTTCTTCAAACAAATTTTCCACCCCCCTTTCACTCTCTTCTCTTTCTGGGATCCCTATAAGGTGAATGTTATTACACTTGATGGTGTCACTGAGTTCTCGAAGTCTATTCTTGTTTTGCATAATTTCTTTTTTCTCATGTGCTCAGTCAGCTTGATCACTTTCCATTACTCTGTCCTCCAGGTTGCTGATGTGTTCTTCTGCTTCCTCTTCTCTACTATTTATTCCATCTAGTGTATTGTTAGTTTCATTTAATCTGTTATTCATCTCTGATTGGTTCTATTTTATCTCTTTGTTAGGGATCTCACTGATGTCTTCCACTCTTATCTCAAGTCCAGTGAGTATCTTTATGTTCATTACTTTATTTTTTTAAGTTTATTTATTTTGAGAGAGAGAGGGAGAGAAAGCACAAGGGGGGGAGGGGCAGAGAGAGAGGGAGAGAATCCCAAGCAGGCTCTGCACTGACAGCATGGAGCCCAATGCAGCACTCAAACTCACAGAACACCAGATCATGACCCAAGTCAAAACCAAGACTTGGATGCTCAACCAACCAAGTCACCCAGGCACCCCAATGGTCATTACTTTAAATTCTCTTTCAGGCATAATACTTATATCTGTTTTGTTTAGGTCTCTTGCTATGACTTGCTCTTGTTCTTTCATTTGGGACATACTTCTCTGTCTCCTCATTTTGTCTCTCTGTCTCCTCATTTTGTCTCTCTGTCTGTTTCTGTGTGTTAGGAAAGTCAGCTACATCTCCTGCACTTGAAAGTAGTGGCATTATGAAGAAGAGGTCCTGTAGTGCTCTGCAGTGCAGTGTCCCCTGTTCACTGGAAACTGGCGCTTCAGGGGTGCCTCTTATGTGTGTTGCATTCACCCTGCTGTTGTGGCTGAGCTGCTCTTTCCTTCAGTCCAGTCAACTGCAGTGGCTGTTATGGGCAAATGCTTGGTCCCTGTCGTGTTAGTGGGCCAGTCTGGGCCACCTTTGGCTTGATTGAGTCAGACCAGGCATTTGCCAGAGATGCAGTAGCACCAAATGGCAGGGTGCTTTCCCTGTGTTGTCCCCTGAGAAGCTTTCGTTGGTGGGCAGGGCCTGCAGTCAAACCAGCTGTTTGCCTCCAGCCCTCTGCTAGGGCCACAGTCTGACTGGTGTGTGTAGTTCTCTCTCTCTCTCCCTGATGCAGGAGTCACTTGGGAGTAGTGCTGCTTGTACTGCTGTTGGGCTTGCATGTTGACAGGCTTGTGACATTTCTTTGCATGCGTTCTGGCTAAGAGTGTATTGCAGAGGGCTGATCTGCCATAGCATGAGGGTGCTGGGCAACAGTGGTAGCAAGTTAGATAGAAAGTGTTGGAGTTGCACTTGCTCCCACAGATGGCCATATGTTTATTTGGGGGGCAGGGGAAGGAAATAGTGCCTGACAGCTCCTTTGATCCTAGAGGAGTCTCCCAACATCTCTGTCCCTCCAGGACATGCTCTGAGATTAGTAAACTACTCTCCCTTCTGTATGCCACAGGTATTTTTCAAACTGCTGCTTCTGTGCTATATTTCTGCAGGCTGTTTGTTGTGCTGTCTCTTTAGGGGCATGGACTCAGTTTCTTCTCCCCTCCTGGCTGTCCTAGAGACGAATGCAATGATTTTTTAAATTCCAGGTTTTAAATCTCACTGGTTGTAAGAACTCACAAAATTCAGCCCCTCTGGTTTTCAAAGCCAAATGTTATGGGGATTCATCTTCCCTATGCAGGCTTTCCAGTGTGAGAGTCTGTTTCTCTCCCCTCTCCATTCCCCGGGGTCACTCCTTCTTGTGGACAGTCCTACAGGTCCACCCTTCCTCCTCTCTTCAGTGTGATCTCTTCTCTACATTTAACTATGGAATTTGTTCTGCCAGTCTTGGGGGCCATTTTCTGGGTTATTTACATTGATGTGGGTATTATCTAGTCATACCTGTGGGATGAGGTGAGTTTAGGGTCCTCCTACTCTTCCATCTTGCCCCAATTCTCAGTATTTTTTTTTGAGCAAATATAAATTGTATTGTGTTTTCAGTTTTGGTTTTCATGTCTTCATTCCTTGTTACCATTGAGTGATGGTGAAAGCCCTGACTGTCTTCTAGGCCTCCTCTGAGATGGCTCCAGGGAAAGGGAAAGGGATAGAAGCCCAGGCTCCCTACTTGGCCTTCTCTGACACACCCCACTGGGAGTGAGTAATGAAAGTGTCTCATTAACGCCTCACAAGTGTGGAAGTCTAGGCTCTCCATTTGGTCTTTGCTGGCATGGGTGGGAGTGAAGGCATAGTGTTTTCTGTCATGTTTGGCTGGAGTATAATTGTTATTGTCTGTAAATTTTCTGTCTTGCCAGCCTCCCGCTTTCTTGGTCCTTTGGATAAATAGTTCTTTGGATATAGGCTTTTGTTGGGGATTTTTTCTGTGTGTCTGCTTATTTGGCATTTCTGAGACGATTCCTTCTTCAGCTCCAAGTTTGAGATATATGAGACAAAAAGAAATACCAAGGAACTCACACTGTGTGTTCTTTGTGCCCCTAAGACTTTAGCTGCTCTGCCTTTTTCTTTCTAATTTCCAAAGTCTTCTTCTATTTATTTTATATATAGAATAAAATACATATCCAGGATTTTTAGTTGGATTTGGCAGGAGGAATATGGAAAAACACTCCATCTCCCTAGAGTAAAACTAACATTTTCAATATAGATAAAATGTTGCCCACAGAAAAGTAGGTTGGATCAATGAGTGCTGACATGGTAGAAAAAGGATTGAGTCTAGCTTGGAAAAATGGTAAATGAAGAGAGTGAGAAAGTAAAAGAGACCAAACCGTAAAAAATCTATTTTAAAAAAAGAAGGCACTTCTAAGAGGACATAGGATTGGGACCTGAGAGAGACCAGCTTGACTAGTATGAATAATTCATTTTGGAGTAGAGTGAAGATAATAATAAGAGAATATTCCATTTGTTTTGTACTTAGTACCTTTCAGCTAATAATTTGAAATATGTTGTCTTATTTACTTCTCATAGTTCTTAGATGTAAGTACTAACGTATGTGTTTTATAGATGGGGAAATTGAAGCTCAGGGGAATAACATAATTTGTTCAAGATCACATATTAGTAAATACTGAATCCTGGACTGCACTGAGGTCTTTTTGATATCATAGACTATGTTTTGTGTGTGTGTGTGTGTGTGTGTGTGTGTGTGTGTGTGTCTGTGTGTGTTTAATTTGAGAGAGAGAGAAAGAACATGAGCTGGGGAGAGGGGCAGAGGGAGAGAGAAAGAATCTTAATCAGGATTAATCATGCTCAGCGTGGAGCCCAACATGGAACTCAATCCCACGACCCTGGGATCATGACCTGGGTGGGAATCAAGAGTCAGATGCTCAACCAAGCCACCTAGGCACCTTGACTATGTTTTTAATCACTAGATCTTTCTACTTGGTAGAATGCTCAGATTATGAGCTCCTGGAAATCCACAAGGAGTTTGAATTCAATGCCTTAGAAGATGAATAAATGATAAAATTGGTCTCAAAGGAAGATTGATCTGTTAGTGAAAGGCAAAATATACTTAATCTGAGAAAATGAAATCAGTACATATAGAAGACTTGTTTATTTTTGCATTTAATTCATTCATTCACTAAATGTTAATTAAATGCTGTATTAGTAAAATTTCCTCCAGAAAAACGGGTAGGATACACACACACACACACACACACACACACACACACACACACACAAAATAGGGTCTCTGCAGATGTACTAAGTTAAGATGAAGTCACACTCAATTAAGGTGGGCCCTAAATCCAATGTCCTTATAAAAAGAGGGAGATAGAGGGCATCTGGGTGGCTCGGTCAGTTGAGCATCCAACTTTGGCTCAGGTCATGATCTCACTGCTTGTGAGTTCAAGCCCCACATTGGAGGGCGGGGGAACTTATAGCTCAGAGCCTGGAGCTTGCTTCATATTCTGTGTCTCCCTCTGTCTCTGCCCCTTCCCCAATCAAGCTCTGTCTCTCTCTCTCTCTCTCTGTCTCTCTCTCTCTGTCTCTCTCTCTCTCTCTCTCTCAAAAATAAATAAACATTAAAAAAAAGAAGAGGGAGATAGCAACACAAGGGAGAAGGCCACATGAAAATGGAGGCAGAGATTCCAGTGATGCATGTAAAGGTCAATGAGTGCCAAAGATCGCCAGCAACTACCAGAAGTTCAAAGGGGCGAGAAAGAATTCTTTCCAAAAGCTTTTGGAGGAAACATGCCCCTACTGACACCTTGATTTTAGACTTTTGGTTTCCAGGACTGTAAGAGAATTAATTTCTGTTGTTTTAACCCACATAGTTCATGGTAATTTGTTACAGCAGCCCCAGGAAACTAATATAGAAACCAAGTTCAGTGAGCAGTGTGAAAGATGGGAGAAGATCCAAAAATGGAGACAAAACTAAGATATAGGAATGAGGTAGAAATACCCAGAGCAGGTTTAGGCAGAAGTGATTAATTTTCTTGGTAGATAAGTAGAACTACAGTGTTTGTGCCTGCGTTACTGTCCTGGCACGTGGGTGTGACTGAATGGCTTGAGGCCAAAAGGTTAAAGTAACCAAGAAAATGAACATTTTTGAAAGTATATGTTCTTTGGCCATTAGGAGAGACCTCAAGGGGAAAAGTGGAGGGAAATAAGGACAGAGGAATGACTAATCTTTAGGATTAATTAGAACTGCAAGAAGAAAGGGGAGCCATTAAAGGAGACAGAGAAAGGATGGTGAGAGAGATGGGTAAATAATAATTTACTACCACAGGAGATGGGAGAAGAAAGAAGGACAAGGGCATGCATTAACTAGACCAAAAACTTTTTGAGGGCAGAGTCTTTGTATTTTCAGTAGCCACAAGAGTCTATAGTTAGCATTTAATAAATATCTACCAAATTAATAAATTTATATGTATTCTATAAGTAAGTATTTGATAAGTATCCACCAAATTAATAAAGAGCCATTTCCTGATACAGTTGACATCAACAAGAATGGAGATGGAAATGAGGTATCTGATTTAAGCAAATAGAAGACCCTAAAATCTTAATTAAAACCTTCTGTAATGTGCTGATACTTGGAGTATTAGAAGTTAGAGAACTAATTATGCAGTCCACCTCTTCATTTTGCAGATGAGGAGTAAAGGTGCAGAAAGATTGCTTTTATGACTTGGGCTTTTTGAATCTGAAGGTGTTTCTGTAACTGTGGCAGGTGATTTTGTGTGTTGTAGTTGACACTAACCCCTTTCAGTCATTAGGATTCTACTTAAGTTTTTTCTGTCCTTCAAGGAAATTATCAGTCAGGGTTAGTTATTAAAAACCAAACTGATAATGTGGGGGGTAAAGTGCAAAAAAATGAAAGTTCTGATTAGAGAAAGGAAGAGGAACGATAAGGATGAATTTCATGGTAGTAATTTGGGTCACCACCTAGAACCCAGACTCCCTTTGGAGGGTGGATAGGATCACATGCAGGGTATTTAATGTAACTCTTGGAGCTTGGAGGTGAGGATAGCAGGTCTAGTACTACTCAAATTTCCAATCAGAAAATCGCCACTGTAGTGGTATATCAGTATAATTGACAATGAGAGTCACCCCAAATTAGGTGCTTTCAGACATCTTTGCTGGGACTTCAGCAGCAGACAACTGTGGCAGGGCCCCACAGAGACCATTAGAGAGCACCATCAGTAATGGCAGTGAAAGGGCACAAACCCTCAAATCCCCAGCTGGGGAAACCCTGACAATACAGGTGGGGCTTTTGGAGCCTAACACCAAAGGCTGTTTATTAAATAGCTATGAAGGAAGTGGCTCCTTGAAATATTGGTCACCTCTCAAGGTATATTTTTGGTCTTCTAAGACCGACTAATCTATCCCTCCACCTCTTTTTACTTTCTTTAGTTTTTAACATCCAGAGAGATAGGATATTATTCCACCCCTATACAAACCTGCAATGACTGCAATGATCTGACATACTGGACGATAAGAGTCTGCTAAAAAAAAAAAACAAAAAAAAAAAAACAGCTCTAAATTGGAGGCTATTATTCTAATCTTGTTTCAGTCAAGGTGCCCTTGATTTTGCTTTGAATTTCAGTTTCTTTGATTGGAGTTTTTGGAAAAGAAAGAGAAAAAATAAAGAATAGACTTGTAGGAGGTATTCTCAGTCTGACCATCTGCCAGGGTGGGCTGCCAGCTTTCTGCATCCCAGGGGCTCCAACAATGTAGACTGGCCCTGAAGAAGGGTAAGGAAGGTGCCAATGAGGGATTTTTCTGAGACCATTTATTAAATGGTTTGGTTGGAGGAGAAAAATCTCTAAATGTAAAGAGCTGCCTTAAGAAGTATTAAGAATTCAATGACACACATGCTAAAACAATATTTTATTCTGTTTTTAAACTTTTGGGTTTTTGGGGGCGCCTGGGTGGCTCAGTTGGTTAAGCATGTGACTTCCGCTCAGGTCATGATCTCCCAGTTTTTGGGTTCGAGCCCTGCGTCGGGCTCTGTGTTAACAGCTCAGAGCCTAGAGCCTGCTTCAGATTCTGTCTCATTCTCTCTCTGCCCCTCCCCCACTTGTCTCTGTCTCTGTCTGTCTCTCAAAAATAAATAAATGCAAAAAGTTTTTTTTTTAACTTTTGCAGTTTTTTTCCACTGTAAGGTGTGTAATTTAGAGGATAATGGAGACAATTATCAAGATCCCTCATTCAACGCTAATCCCATGCCAATACATTGCTCTTGTGCTTTTCTGAATGTCACAAGATTAAAACCAATTTGAATCCCATTTTTCTCTTTGTGTTTGAAGATAACATTCAAGTCCTTAGAACTTTAACTTACTGAGAGAGACATAAATTAGTAAGGAAACATAAAAATAATGATTATTCCTACTAAAGTTTACTAATAACTATTTTAACGGATAGTGGGAAAGATGGAAACAAGAAATCTGTCTGACTTAACAAAATTTACTCTCTCTTAAGCAAAAGCAGAATGAGACACATTCAACTAGTTGAACATCTGACAGGACTTGGCAACACCTGAATACATTTTACTGACCCAGAGGGCAACTGCCACATTCATCACAGCCAGAATCCTTAATATAATACAAGGTGATTTGTGGTTACCAGCTAGAAATATCTTATGAAATAATGGAATCATAAGGCTATTCAGGGGAATCAAAATTGGCCAATAGGTTTACAAAAGCTACTACACTTAACTTTCAATATATGCCTATAAGGAAACCACTAATATTCATCATTTAAATAATGGACTAAATTATATTTAATGTGGTTTATTTTCCAGTATTTCATTTGATTTATCCTAACCCATATAGTCACAAGTTTGTCATACATTTTACAGAAAGTACTAATCTATTTTTTGTTGAGAAAAGATTTAAATGAACAACAGCCTGGAGTTGAAGAGGTTAATCAGTTTTATAAATCCAAATAAAACCTTATAAATCTAAATAGCATCTGCCTCCACAGCTGAATTGTACTGGACCTATAACACTAGAGACATAACATTACTAGCCTGCTAGGTACTTCATTTGAGCTTTAGACAAATCACTTCAACTAGGATCTATGGTTCTTCATAACAAAGAGAAGTCAAGCATATACAATAGGAATGCATGTCTCAAGAACATGCCTCTGGCATTTAATCCACTAACTTATCCCATAAAGTGTTTCTTTTCTCTTTCAAGTAGATGCTTTGGGAACACCTCAGTATGATTTGTGGGTATGTGAAGCAATTTGGGAAATGCTAGAAAGTGCCTTATTACCTATATTTTTCTTGCCTCTGAAGTGAAGGAGATTACACTCATCAAAATAAGTTTTATCAGATAAATTGGACCCTTTTCTACTGCTGTGTTCTGTGGCAGTGATTTCTTCACATTTTCTCCAACATTTATTACTACTATCTTTTTTATTATGGCCACCCTACTGGGTATGAAGTGGTTTTGTTTGCATTTCCCTAATGGTTAATGATGTTGAGCATCTTTTCATTGTTTCTTGGCCAATAGCTGATTTAAAGTCCTTATCTAGTGATTTCATCATTTGGGCCTTACTAGGGACTGCTCCTATTAATCAGTACTCTTTCCCCCTGTTTATGGACCATATTATCTTATTTCTTTGCACATCTTAAAATTTTTTTTGTTAAAAACTGGACATTTAAATAATAAATTGTGGCAACTCTGGAAATCAGATTCACTCCTTCTCGGGATTTGTTGCTCTTTGTTGTTTACTTGTTTGTTTTAGTAACTTCTAAATGATAAAGTCTGTGTTCTTTGTCATACATAGCTGCTGAAGTCTCTGCTCATGTAGCTTAGTGGTCAGGTAATGATTGGGCAGAGATTTCCTTAAATGCCTGGACAAGGAGTCTCTCAAGGGGCCACGTGCTGTGTATTGGAGCATACCTTCAGCACTCAGTCAGAAAGTTAACAACTCTGGGGAACCTGGGTGGTTCAGTTGGTTAAGCATCTGACTTTGGCTCAAGTCATGATCTCACAGTTCGTGGGTTCTAGCTACACATGGGGATCTGTGCTGACAGGTCAGAGCCTGGAGCCTGCTTTGGATTCTGTGTCTTCCTCTCTCTCTGCCCCTCCCCCACTTGTGCTCACTCTTTCTCTCTCTCAAAAATAAACATAAAAAAAATTTTCTTTTAAAGTTAAAATTCTGCGTTAGCCTTCACTTTCTACTCACACAGACTCTCAAGGTCATCCAGAGCTGAGCCCTTAGGGTCTCCTTTGGTCTTTCTTCAGCATGCACAGATTCCTGGGCAGACATAACCGTATGCATGCACTTGACCTTCTAGATTCCTAGGAATATGTCAGAGCTTTTCAAGGTCTCTATGGATAATATCTTATTCCCCATCTTTTCCTTTAAATTTTTTGGTTAGCCTATTGTTTATCCTAATTTTATCACCCCTGGCAGCCACAAGTGTTAAACAATTGCCACTAATTGTTTTGATAAACACTGCTGGTGAAAAGGCTTTTTCTACCAGATGAGCTCTACTCTGAGTCACGTCAAATAAAGACAGCTCTGCAAGTAGCATACTTCAGAGAACTACCAGACCAGTCAAACACTGACAATTCTCTGGGAACGAGGCTTTGAAGGAGCTCCAACTCCATTCTGCAACCTCCAGTGGCTGCCAGGTTGCCGATTTTCAACATGATTACGCGCTGTTTACTTTTAAAGCTATCATAGAGCTAGAGAGAAGGGATGGGAAAAGGACAAGTTAAAATGCCATAAATCTCACTGTTTTTACTGAGATTCAGCCATTTTTTCTTGAAGAAACACTTCCCAGATTGCTACAGGCCTTTGGTTAAATAGCTAAAGTTCGGGAAAAAATGTTGATTCTGATGACTTTTTTCCAGTTTTCTTATTAATTTTTTGAAGAATTTTTGGAAGTCCTTACTCTCCTATTTTCTCTGCCATCCCTCCTTAGTAGTGTATTTGGTGGGGGGGGTGACATATTTTGCCACTGAAATGATTGGATCCAATTACTGTGTTTTTGGATGGCTAAATCCTACTCATCCTTAAGACTCAGCTCAAGGGTCACTTCCTTGAGCAATGGAATGCTTTCTGCAAATTAAATTTGACAAAGAAGCTGATTAAGTGAATCAGATGCTATCCCAGCTGCTCCTGTTCAATGAGTGAATGAGAACTGGATCCATACCAGGTCAGCATTCACTTTTTCACCTCCTCCCCACAGTAGTCCTTAAAGCACTGTCTCTGAAAGCCTGAGGCTCTCCGGATCATGGCATATTCTAAGCTAGATGAATGCTTGGTGAAAATTTCAAAAAAGCAGATTTAAGCAGTAGGCAGTCATTGGGCTAGAAAGCATCTAGATCACTTTTAAACAGAAACTATATGTTTTCTTGAATGAAAAGGATGAACAATTACTCTGATGATTCACTAAAAAAGCCATAGTGCCTTTTAGAAAATTATAGAAATATGTAAACTACTGATACATGCCCCCCAAAAGAATAGTTACTGCCTATCTGAAATATGAATACAAGAAATGTTTTAATTGATTATGAAGAATCTTGTGGAGAAATGTTGGCTAAATGAATCTTGAAGACCATTGGCAAAGTATATTGGCTACCACTGCTTTGGATCCCATCTTAGTTTTTCAAATTTAGACAATTGGTATGAATCAACCTGAACATCCCCTGAGACATGTGAGCACTATTTTGGAGACCATAGCATTGAATTTTTTAAAGTGGGCTCTAATGGTATTTCTAAGTGAATTTATAATATTTTTAATATGTGGAATTAATAAAACTGGGAATTTATTGGTTTTATGTAATTTATTATATAACATAACACATGTATAGACTGATATAACATGTATTATAGAGAGAAAAGGCTGTTGGCAAAGTAATACCAAAAAAATAGTTGTTGATTATGGTTCTCATAATATTTCAAACAACTCATATGCTTTTGAGACAAAAGAGCAAAAAAATGTAGACTTATGGGATTATTATAAAACATGTTCTTTCATGTCTAAAGTTCTAACACAAAGCAAAGAGAAATTGCGATTGGCCAATTATCCTGTGAACTTTGTCATTGAAGAAATCTAACCTTAATGACTCATGAGAGAATAAAATGCTTTTCTAAAGTCAGATATTTTTGCTTGAATAATTCAGACAATTTCATTGATGTTTCAGTTAGCATTATCCACAAAATAATTTACATAAGAGGTTTTAAAAATAGCACTCCTAATTGAGGCATTCAAGACAAAAGATAAGATATTCCAAAGCAAGATGAAAATTTATTGAATGATCATTTTAAAAATAACTTTATATTTTGAAATAGTTTAAGACTCACAAGAAATTGCAAAAACAGTTCAGAGGTTCCCATGTTCCCTTCACCCAGCTTTATCCAGTGTTAATGAATATCTTACATAGCCATTATACATGTCAAAACAGGGTTGCATAACTCTTAAACTCCTCATCCACATTGAGCATATAAAAGCATCAGGTTGCTGGAGACCAAAATAAAGGATTTTTGAAGGGTGATATTTATTTAGAAAGAACTCTGGGTGTGCTTTGTGTCCCCCATAATGCTCTGTCCTCAAGTGATTGCAAATCTGTAACAATGGATATTTTCTATTATTTCCAAGAGGCTCCACCTGTCAAAAAACTATAGTGGGAAAAAGCCCTTAAGGTAACCTGATGGAGTTTTTGGTTTGGCTACGGTTATTTGGTTATTAGAGAATTTTTTCATTCTTTAATTCAAGAGAGTATTCAAACAAACAAAAATTATCTTTTCCCAGGTAACTGAGATCTAAGCTTTCAAAGGCAAAATTTCTTTCCTTTAAATCTCCCATAGGTACATCTCTAATTCTATCTCTACTTTGTGGTTCTCTCATTCCAGCTTCACTTTAGCAAAATTGTTATTGAAATCTACTTGGGAGAGAAGAGGAACTGCAGTAATGGGGCCAGGGTGGTTTTTATCTGAACACAGACCAAATGCCTGCAGGTGTGTACCCTGGGAAGCCATGTTTTATCACTGAACTCCCCTCTGTAACTCACCTCACTTGGTGGTAGATTACTAACCCTGCATCACCCACATCCTCCCCACTCCGCTGAACTTCTTTTTCTTATTTACCTTTTCAGGTTTGGGTTATTGTTGTTGATCTTGTTTTCAGTCTATCCTTGTATTTCCCACTTTACCTAGCAGAGTGCCTTGACCATAATAGGAACTCAGTGAATGTCTACCGAAAGGATGGATTCCTTCCATAAAGAAAGGAGCTAGAAGGATGACTAATGAAGGCAACTAGTCAGATAATTTAAAACATTTTTCTCTAATTGGACATTTCAGCAATAGTTTTTGTCAATTACATGGATAGTTACCTTAATACACCATATCACTCTTGACACGTGTGGAACGCAATATTTGTATACACAAAAAGCAGGTAACCCCAGTTGGATAAAAAATAATCATATTCATAGAAAATATATAAATGAATACAAAAGATACTATTACCAGTATTATTTCTGGGGAGTGAGGAAAAGGAACTGTGAGGATCAGTGAGGTCACTAAATTGTACTTTTTGCTGAACACACTTCTGCACTGTTTTAATTTTTTTGAGCATGTATTACTTTTCCATTTCAATTTTTAAGATTTTATTAACTAAGCAGAAAACTAAGCAGAGGTACTGTGGTCCTGAACATTTGAGCTTGTGTCTTTCATTGACTCAGAGTAGGGGATACAAAATCAAATGCCTCCAGGGCACAAGCAGGTAATGTAACTAAGCAAACTGGACTGAGGATTGTGGCAAGTGAGGCAGTACCTACTCTGTCTAAAGTGGCCAGAGACTACCCAGTTCTAGCCAATTGTTGCCATGTAAGAATATGGCTCTAATGCTGTCAGATGACCCAGTTTCCAAAAGAAGTGAGAAATCCGGAGATTTTGGGGGGCAAAATTTCCTGATTTTTATTTATTTATTTGTTTGTTTGTTTGCTTATTTAATGTTTATTTACTTTTGAGGGGGGGGGACATAGCATGCATGGAGGAGGAGCAGAGAGAGAGGGAGACACAAAATCCAAAGCAGGCTCCAGGCTCTGAGCTGTCAGCACAGAGACCAATGTAGGGCTTGAACTCACAAACCATGAGATCATGACCTGAGCTGAAATCGGACACCCAACCAACTGAGCCATCCAGGCACCCCCAAATTTCCTGATTTTTAAATGAAAGCAATTGATTTAAATTTTCTGTAGTTTAACATGAAAGCCCAACAAATCATGTCAATGGCTTAAATCTAACTTGTGAATCACCATCACCAATTTGTATACTCTGACTTCGGTAGTAGTCTGGAGTTGTTTGTTTTTTTTTCAAAAATAGATTATGTTTCAGGAAACTGGCTTATCTCTTGTTTGTTTTCCTCCTGTCTAAAATACCATTTAATGTTCTAGAGCCTACACAGGGCTCTGGGTATTTCCATGGTGAATGAGCAGTAGGACCCAGAAACTGTCAAGCTTCTGCAGGGTTGTAAACTGATTGCCATTAACTGAGCATTCTAGGGCTAGTCATAAAGAATACAGTCTTGGGCAGGGTAGCAGCATTTCCTGAGAGGGCCATGAAGGCCAAGAACTGAAATGGCGTTAATAAAAAAAGTAATCAAATTGGTGACAGACAGCAGTCTTCAAATCTTAGAGTTGTGGTCAACTGGATTATAAATTCTAAAATAGTCACGAAGGCAAAATTTAGGATATGCCTAATGTGATATTTGGGTATAAGCAAAGGACAAGACATAAGAAACATTCCTTTCTACATATAAACAATGGGAAAGCAGACAAGGAGATTGAGTCCCTTCCAACTTTAGGACTAGTATTCAAGATTAAGCTGTAACGAAGGGATAATCCATAATAGCCCAATGGAGTCTTATTTTCCACTTAAATCATTTGTCACACTATTCAATTAATGCCATACAGCTAGTACAGTTACCTGGCAAATGAACTCTTTTGACCCATTTGCTCAATTAAGGTATCATGACAAATATTTTCTCCTTATACATAATAATATCCACCATGTGATTTACCAGCACTTGCTAGTGAAGAGTTGGCTAAAAACCAAGAAATAAATGAACATTAACCAACAAGGGTCCTCAGAGCATTCAAAATCATCTTCACAAGCCCAGGCAATAAGGATCACAAGGCTGATTACAGGAACACCTCTCCCTCCACACAGCATATGTGGATCCTACTGGGCACACAATACTGAGAAAATGGACTCTCTGTTCTTCAATTAAAATAGTTGATGTCTCTGGCACTTTAAAGCAGCAAATAAACACAACAGCACTTGGTAGGCACTACGTGATTTTATCAAGGGATAAATGTGAGTAGTAGAAAGAAAGCATAGCTAAAATTATTAGCCAATTGCCTAACAGGGAGAGAGAAGAGAGAAGGCAGATACCCTGAAAAGTTGACACAAGACTTAAAATAACATCTGGGTCTTGGGGCACTTGGGGGACTCAATAGGTTGACTCTTGATTTTGGCTTGGGTCATGATCCCAGGGTCGTGGGATTGAGCCCCACATCGGGCTCCATGCTGAGTGTGGAACCTGCTTGGGATTCTCTCTCTGTCTCTCTCTGTCTCTCTGTCTCTGCCCTTCTCCCCTGCTTACACTCTCAATCTCTCTCAAACAAAATTTTAAAAAATTTAAAAAATGATAAAATAATAAAATAACATCTGGGTCTAAAAATATTAGGGGTAGGAGTAAAGCTCCTGAGACCATCACTGTATACTGCACAGTGCAAAGCAGCTGCTCTTTATTGGTTGAGAGGGCCCACTGGGAGGCCAGGACACCTGGGTTCCACTGTTACCAACTGGCTGGGTGCAATTGGACAAGTAGCTTAACCTCTCTTAACTATGGTTTCCTCACCTATAAAATCTATCTGCCACATAGGGGAGTGGGGATTCAATGAGTTAACATTTGTCAAAAAAAAGAAAGAAAAAAACCTTAGAAGAGTGCCAAGTACATAGAAAATACTCAATAAAGTTATCTGTGGATAAGGATACTATGTTATCATACAAGAGTAGATTATGTTCAGGATAACCTAATTAATAAGGCAGGAATTAAGTAACAAACATATCAAAGACCTTCCAGAATTATTAAAGCAAAAAGTTTTGGTTTGTAGAGAGAGAATTTTTTAGCTAGCTGGAAAAGTCACGTGAAATACTTCATTGATGAGCATGGCAGCATAGCTCAGCACAGCGTTCTAGAGAGCTCTGGAAGCAACGCTTGACTAGAATCTCAGCTCTCTCACTATTAGCTGTGCATCACTGGCAAGTCACTTGATCATGCTTCATGCTTTTCATCTATAAAATTAAGATAATTAGAACTACATTATGATTTTTGTGGGCCCTGTAAACATTTGCCTTCATGGGCCTCTTCTTCCATAACATAATAAAACAAATTATATTTTCAGAGCTGCACTGGTCTAAGGACATATAATCCAGGCTGGATTCCTTATTATATATTCAATATTATTACATTTTTGTCTCCTGACTTTGAAAGAAATTAAAGCATTTTTTTTCATGGACCCTAGCCAGGCACTGTGCCCACTGGATAAGCCAGCCCTTATTGTCAAGAGTACTAAATTCACCAGTGTTGGTAAAGCACTTGGAACAATGTCTAGCACTATAGTAGGCACTATATGAGTGTTTGTTAAGTAAATAAAAATGTACAGTGTCAGACAAGGCAAGTGTTACTTTCTTCCAGACTTCCTTCTGTTCCCCCTGTCACTCCGATAAGTAAATTATGCTTCAAAATATAGTTAAAAACCATACGACTAGCCTGTAGTTAGCATTAGCAACTGAAACCATGAAGGCTTCAGAATAAATTAAGAGTACAAATTGTGTGTAAATTCCATTTTGTTAAAAATAAGTGGAGGTGGTGAGTATTGTTTGCACCTCTTTCCCAAACCCTGTACAACATCAGAGGCGCTGAGTAAGGTGCTACTCAAGGTATCCCAAATGGGGAGAATTTGCTTTCTGGTTTCCAATCTCCTTTATCAGGAGCAACAGTTCATAACAATGTCTCTCTTATATATGGCTAAAGATGCCAAACTTAAGAAACTATAAAGGGCTTTTCTCCCCCACAGGTTAAAACACACACACACACACACACACACACACACACACACACACACACTATATAGTAGTCTTCTTTTCAAGAATTACTCACATTAGTGGTACCTGGGTGGCACAGTTGGTTGAGCATCCAACTTCAGCTCAGGTCATGATCTCACAGTTCGTGGGTTTGAGCCCTATGTCAGGCTCTGTGCTGTCAGTATAGATCCCACTGGGGATTCTCTGCCCCCCCCCACCTGCCTGTCCCCCACTTGTGTTCTCTCTCAAAAATAAATAAACATTTAAAAAAAGAATTACATTAAATGCCTAACAGACAACTGAATTTTTATTATGGTAATTCACTCCATTATACAAGAGGGCTAAAAGAACATTTGAGCCCTCTGTAAACTCCTTCAGGATCAGAAACATATGATTGTCTGTATTTCCTCTCTCAAGGACTAACATGGACTTAGAACATAGTCAACACTGTTTGGTATGACTTTTGGCCATTTGAGTCAGATGGACTCTCACCCACACAGAAAACAAGATTAAAACACCAACCACTGTTTAAATTTATATTCAGAATACCCTAGCCATGTTTTCTTCTTGATTTCAACTTTGTTCTGTTTCTCTTATCTCCCCTGCTTCAAACTCCTGATTCCACTGCCCAACTCTGGCCTCCATACTCAACCCATGAATTTGGGGTTCACCCTTACTACCTCCTGTGTCCTAATGTCAGCCTAGCTCACTCCTTGGGCAGTCATTATCTACCCCTCTCACCAGTGTTGGCTACAAAATTTGTGGGACCTAGTGCAAAATGAAAATGTGGGGCCTGTCATCTAAAAAACAAAAGAAAAATCTATTTCTTTATTTCGTGGTCTCTCTTGACTTGTCATGGTGTTTTCTCTGTGCTGTTTAATGTTGTACTCCCTTGTGCTCCAGGATACATGAGGAACAAATGAGGCCCAGTCCCACAACTCAACAAGTGGCACATGTGCAGCATGAACATACCTCACCCCAAACCTTCCTGCTTCACACCCAGGCCCCAACCAGGGCCTAGGTGCTAATGGTTGCTGGGGTCCCTGGCAGCTGAGAACCAGGGAGCAGGAGATGGTGAAAAACAGAATTGCTTATGAGCCAAGCCCCCAAGTCCCTGGTCATGCTTCATGGTCCCATTTGACTTCACTTATAGAACATAAATTCAAAGATAAAATTAGTAAAAATTTCAAGATAGCAATCGCAAAACATTAAGCTTCAAGCACGGGATCCTCCTGAGCAGCGGGCCCTGTGCAACAGCACTCATGCGCTCATTGTGCATGAGCCCTGCCTTCTAACGTTTGAATTCCTAATCCACACCCAGGAGCTAAAAATCCAATCCCCATTTGGGCCTCTCAGCCAACACCCTGGTCCTCTGTGAGGGAATCTGATTCAGACACTGTCCTTCACAAACAATGTAAACTCATGACCAGAATCCAGAACTCAGTCCAGTTATTCCTTGGGCTTCTTGCTATATTCTGTGTGTCTGACTTCCCTGGAAATGTACTCAACATGAACAAGTACCTCAGGACCGGAAATGAACAAGCCTTACTTTTCTCATGCTAGTCTCTGCTTCCCTTTCCAGAACATTTCCAAGTGCCTGAGCTCCTAAGAGGAGTGCTGGACCAGATCCTAATACATGCACAAAACTAACAGGACATCCTTCATCCAAGACCTTTTCTTTTTATCTTTTTTCCCTCCTTAACTTTCTCTAGCTCCATCCTCTAACTCATATTTCAAGTTAGTCTGTGTATAGTACAGGAAGTCCCTGATTATTCTTACAAGAGGCATTCTGATCCAGCCATAACAAGAGAAAGAATCAAACAAAAGCCACTGTAATACCCTTCAGAGTAATCTGAGAAGGCTATATGCATTTGATAGTAACCAGCCATGTGCTTCTGGCTATAAGCTCCTAGATTGAATTTCTGTGCTACCAGTAAATATTAGATCTTCTACCAGTTCTCTGGATAAATAAAAACAAGATGTACTCAAATAGACCATTTTTATTTCAGATGAATTGATAGTTGCTTTATCTTGAACAGTTAAAAAATTTGTTAGGTTGGGGCACCTGAGTGGCTCAGTTGGTTAAGCATCTGACCCTTGATTTCGGCTCAGGTCATGATCTCTTAGCTCATGAGTTCGAGCCCCACGTCAGGCCCTGAACTGATAGCACAGAGCCTGCTTCGGATTCTCTCTCTCCCTCTTTCTCTGTCCCTCCCCAGCTCATGCATGCTCTCTTTCCCTCTCTCTCTCTCTCTCTCAATATAAATAAATACAACATTAAAAAAAAAAGAAAAATTTGTTAGGCTCAAAAGAGTTTGAATTTAAATATGAAAATTATGGTCATCTTTAATTTAGTCCTTGCCTTATCCTTTTATCCATCACATTGTATGAAATCATATCACTTAATCATTTCATATCACAGTTTAAAAATGAAAAAAACCTTGAAAGCATCTCACGTACTCAGTTCATTTCACAGAGGAGGAAACTGAGACCCAGAGAAATTAATCCCAGAGTCACACACAGTACATTAGGTACTGTTGAGAGCACAGCGGGACCTGGCTTGTGACTTGCTGCTGGCCCTGGCCTGATTTTATAGCATAATAACTCAAAGAATCCAAAGAAATAAAAGTAATGTTTTTTGGATATATTTACAATTTTTTTCTGATCAAATGACAAATTAGCCTCAAATTTAAAAAATTAAACTGTTTTAAAGAAAATTAAAAGACCAACTACAAACTGGGAAACTTATTCAAATTCTGCAACACATAAACTCTATTGTTCTTATTAGATTAGAAAGCATTTACATAGTTACATAATTACAAATTAATTGTCATTAATATTTGAGGTTATTTAGAATCCTGCTTTTTGTTCCTTTCCAGGACACCATGTAATGATTATTTGGGGCCAGTGAAGCCATTCCTTTTGATAATAATGTACTTGGAATTACTTTCATTAAGCATGACTTTAGCAGAAATGACCAATATAAGAATTTAATTCATGCCAAGTATACTACATTCAATGCTACAGAAGGGGTTGAACAGTGGCCATAGAGCCAGGCATAGTGGACGTAAAACATTGCCTGGGGTTTAGACACATGAGGCTGGCCTCATCCTGACCCAGTGCCTGTGCACAAAGAAAAGAGTAACTCCTTATCTAGGCCCATGATACCTACTCTGGCTGAACAGCCATGGAGAATTATGCCAATTAGGATGGAGCTGTCATAAAGTCTGAAGAGGTCTAGAAAGCCATGGCCCAGGCTGTTTAACAGGAATAACTCTCTCAGTGGCTTGGAAGTCTCCCAGGTCCCTGCAGAGGAAGCCAGTCCTGGTCAGAGAAGGCTTTGAGAGCAGTGATGAGAGGCTCAGGAGGAGGGAATTCATGAAAGGACCATTTCTAGAAAAAGAAAGAAAAGCAAGAGGCACAAAGTACATCCAGATAGAACTAGAGATTGAGACTATCCCATGGATGTTTGGCTAAGCTGGCCTCTTTCATTTGAGTGAGATCACAGTAAACATAGTAAATGCCCCCTAACTTGGAGGAATGCCTGATCTGGCACTGGCAGTGATGCCTTTTGTACCAGTTTGTATAGAAGACACTACACACCAGATGCCTGTCTGTCTTACCATGTTTCCCATCATCCAGAGGCAGCTGGCCCAACAGAATCATGGATGCTCACTGAAAACTAGGTCATGGTGCCAGTTAAGAGACAACATCCCAGGTGCACCCGGGTGGCTCAGTCAGTTAGGCGTCTGACTCTTGATTTCGGCTCAGATCATGATCTCATAGTTCATGGGATTGAGCCCTGCATCAGGCCCTGTGCTGACAGCACTGAACCTGCTTGGGATTTTCTCTCTCCCCCTCTGTCTGTCCCTCCCCCATGCTCTCTCTCAAAATAAATAATAAAACATTTTTTAAATTTGGATCTGACCTGTGGGTTGGAGTTTATCAACTCCTGATATAAACTAATTTTGTATTTCTTCTTCTCCTTCCTCTTACTAATTTTACATAAGAAAATTTAGTCTTTCATTAACGGTATGTTCTGGTGAGATTTCAAATTTGAGAGTAACTGAGACAGCTCAAAGATGGATGATGTTACTGTCTCCCAGAGGTAGATACAAGGACTGCTGGAACTTGAGGGGACTGTTGGGAATTGAGATACAATGAGATTGAGGACATCTTCCTTTCCGTGTATGGAAACCCTAGGGAAGCTCTTGTGTGGAACAAACATGCTGAGTAGCCAAAGGAGTGGCCAATTAGAAAGTTATTGTTTCCCAGCCTTTCATATCCTTTGTGATTGCAGGGCTGGGACTCCACAGACCTCAGTTCTCCCTTATTGGCCGGGGTTCGTCAATAGGTGGCACTAGAGACTGGAGGGAAAGAGGCACGCTCCCTGCTCCCTCGGGATACCTCCTGTTTCTTTCTGTCTTACTATTCCTGTCAGCACCATCCTAGCAAAGGATTTGCACCCCAGGGCCAGCAGCAGATTGCTCCAGCAGTGTAGTTGATTCTGGTTTGCATTTCTTCCAACACTGCAGCACCATCGCATCCCCTAGTGACAGACCCCCGCACCAGCTTAAATCTGCATCCTTCCTCAGAGGAAGGTCTGGACCTTGCCCCACAGGTGAGCCTTCAAGCTCCTGAGGCAACAGGACAGCTGAGCAGTGACCATTCTGAGAGGTCTGAATTTCAACTCTGCAGGATCCCTCCTCAGACCTCTCAACCTTAACAGTCCCCAAATCTTCCATTCATTCCCCCAGTTCTAGGGTGGTAGCCCCTTGCTAAAACTGCTACTTTCTTAGTGTTTCCTTTTTTGCCTTTTTCATTTCTTCAATATTTGGTTGACTATTCTTTATGTGAATTTCTCTGTTAAAATAAGTGGGTGATTTCTGTCTCCTAACTGATGTAATCAATCCAACCCCTCCACCATAAGGTTATATCCATTTTCTGGATGAGAAAATTGAGACCTAGAATAGGTAAATAACTGGACCAAAGCCATACAACTCGTATGAGACAGGAATAGGACTTAAACCTAGGTCTTTCTGGTTGTAAAGCCCTTCCTCTTTTTTTTTTTTTATATGTTTATGTATTTATTTTGAGAGAGAGAGAGAGGCACAAAGAGAGAGAGAGAGAGACAGAGAATCCCAACCAGGCTTCATGCTGCCAGCGCAGAGCCCAATAGGGGCTTGAATTCACGAAACTGTGACATCATGACCTGAGCCAAAACCAAGAGTTGGATGCTTAACTGACTGAGCCACCCAGGTGCCTCAAGCACTTCCTCATTTAAACACTGCTGAGCTCTGCAAGGTGAAGGCAGATCTAGTCAATAGCTTGCTGGCCTCTTTTAGCAAGGAGACAGGTATTCAAATGAGACTGGGTTCAACCAAGGTAGGCCATGGAAATAAATACAAGAGTGAGCATACCTGGCAGCCTTAAGAGACTTTATAACACTGATGTGAGCTTCTATAATAATCTCCAGGAAAAAAAGGCGGAGAAGGGGGGCGAATAGAATAGAATAGAATAGAATAGAATAGAATAGAATAGAATAGAATAGAGGGGGGAGTTAATGGCTTTTCCCTTTTGTGAAATAGATATATAAATATTTAGTTTTCACATTAATCTCCAGCAAATACCTAGGATGTCTTGTGTAAACTTTTAGCAAACTGCCTGATCCCCAAGAACAAGCATGTGAAACCAACTAAGCTCATTTACATTCACAAAGTGCTATATGATATGTTCGTGGGTAAACGGTGAAATGAGGAACGGATGCAGATCCCAATTTGGGGTAATAAACATACTTGTTTGAAATAAAGCAAGGTTAGAAGCAGCGTTGGTGTTTGGGCTGGACCCAGCAGGCAGTTTCCAAGAGGAAGAGCCAAGAGCCCTTCATCACTCTGCCAACCTGGGCTTCTCCTGTGCCTCCAGGGAAAATGAATCCAGGAAAGAGTAATGCCAATAAGGATGGGCTGTCAAAATCACCCTGAGGATCACATGAGGAAGGTGAGGCAGACCTGGGTGTTATTACTTGAGAGATTAGATAAATCTATCAGACCTTGCAGTCAAGTGTTACTTTCTAAGGGAGGAGCTCCAGGTCCCTTTGTATCGCTGTTTCCAAGTCTGCCCAAAGGATGGTGATTAAGATGGTGACCGTGTGGTCCTTTGTTGGTTGTGTCACCAGCATCGATATCTCCTCCTTCTGGCAGTTCCTTGATCTTTGTTTGCAGGAACCCCCATTACTTCACTGGCTACATTATGTGTGAACATCGAGAAGTTCTACCACCACCCCCAGCATGGGTGGACATGAGACCCAAGCCAAGCCAATCAGGTTCTCTCTCCTCAAAATTTCAGTCTTGATCAGAGGGACAACTGAAAACAATTATTGCTGAAACAATAGAAGGACCTTGAAAACACAGGTCATTAGTTCTACTATTTAGATGCCCAAAGCTGCCACTGTTCTCTCTCCAAGCCTGATCCTTCCACTGTCCCCTCAGTTTTCTGAGCTACCCTATTTCCCTCAAATAGATCCTTTTTTGTTTGGGGTGTGTGTGTGTGTGTGTGTGTGCGCGCGTATGTGTTTGTGTTTTTGTTTTTTTTACCAGAGCCTTTGTTCATTATTTTGCTTGCTTGCAGCCAAGGAATCCTCACTGACTCCACAAACTGTATTGGTAAGGGAAAATCTAAGATTTCCTATAACTTTAGAGGACTCTCAGATAGGAAAAAGATAACTGTCTTGTTTTATAATGCTTCTAGTTGCAGATATCCAGAGGGAAGTCACAGGGAAGCAGACTGTAGCTTCTGTATGTTCAGGGACCAAGTTAATTTTGTCCACCACTAGATCTGAAGTGTTCAGCACAGTGCTTGGCACAACATAGCTGCTAAATTAATATCAGATGCATGAATAAATAGAAATAGAGAAATCGTTTTCCAATGATTTGTTCAATACTGGAATTGCTACATCGTGAAACAGTGATCCCCTTGTCACTGCAGAGATTTAAATAGAATGTAGGGATGCCTGAGTGGCTCAGTGACTCTTGATCTCAGCTCAGGTCTTGATCTCAGGGTCATGAGCTCAAGCCCCCCATTGGGCTCCATGCTGGGCATGAAGCCTACTTAGAAAAAAAATGAGTGAATAAATAGAACCTAGACCTCTTAAGATGAAAAAAATCCTGCATTGAGCAGGTGGTTTCCAAAATACATTGTAATTCATCTTTGTTATTCCACAATTGTTTCTTACTTGCTTAACTGAAAATACATTTATTTATTTACTTACTTACTTACTTACTTATTTATTTACATTTATTTATTTATTTACTTACTTACTTACTTATTTACAATTTATTTTTTAATGTTTATTTATGTATTTTGAGGGGGGAAAGAGAGAGAGGGAGAGAGAATCCCAAGCAGGCTCTGTGCTGTCATCACAAAGCCCAACACAGGGCTTGAAACCATAAACCATGAGATCATGACCTGAACCAAAATCAAGAGTCAGATGCTTAACCGACTGAACCACCCAGGTGCCCCTAGAAAATATATTTTAAAATAAAAATATGCATTAAGGTAGTATGTAGAACAAAGACTAGATAAGTAGAACAAATAATTTTTCTATGTTAAAAAGGCATTTCCTTATAAGCCCACAAAAAGCCAGCCAAAGCCATAGTAGGAGATGTAAACCATTGCTGGTCTTATTTGCGATGACCTACACTTGATCTATTTTTAGTCTCAAGAAAAGTGAAGTAATAAGAAAATGGATAGTTTGGTTGCCATGGTTATTCCCATCCACTGGCTCATCTCACCACCCATTTTCCATCATTTCTAGTAATCCAGTTTCCCAGCATGGTATCTTAGGAGCCTAACTAAGGCTCTTTATTAAATGGGTTCCCTTGGTACCACCCTCCTCTGGCCACTTTTCAGTTTCCCTTTGTCTTGCCAGTCTTCAGCATGGCTGGGGAGTGGAAAATAACCAGCCTAAGACCACCAAGATTTTTTAGTGCGGGTAAGTCTCATGCTTGGTCACAACCACTGAAGGGTCTGAAGGGTTCATGTGTTCCTGAACATTAAAGATACATCCTTCCCCATTAGCAGGGCAAAAAGCAATTGAGATTATGGGTTGCCATTTTCTTTAACATGGATTTCACTGACTGTATAAGTAGCACATCTTGGCAGTAAAGGCAGGTGGAATTGAAGGCAACACAGTCTGGAGAATATGCTTGCTACCTTGTGAAACTGAGTTAGACATCTGTCTTGGTTGCTTTGGATTTCTTTAGTAGTTAACAAAGACACTACCTCTGCTTTTGGCCAAAATCCACGAAAATGGAAAGAACCAATTTGGGGCCTCTTAAGAGATACTTTGTGGGGAACTGTGCTCCCTTGAGAAATTCTGGTCTTTGTTATAGCAGGGTATGGAAATTTGACTTTGTACTGACTCGGACACTTTTTTTTAAGGCATTGCTGGTGCCACACATCTACACATCTAAACACTAGGTGGCAACCTTGCCTTTCGTGTCACCAACATGAGCTATGGGGGAATTCCATGGTGAACAGGAGACAGCAAGGTCCTTGCTTTCGCAGAGCTTGCACAGAAGTAGAAGAGGTAGACACTAAATAAGCAAATAGAAATAATTTTAGATAATGGCTGCAATGAAAACATGACGTCATAGTGTAATAGCAAGTGGGCATGAGGGGAAAAGGATGGTGGTCAGGAAACGCCTCCGAGGAGCCAGTACATGACCCTCAGTCCAAATAAAGAGATGGAGTTATCGGGGCCAAGAACTGGGGAAACAGTGTTCAGGAGGAGGGAAAATCAGTGTAGTGGCCCAGGAGGGGACAAGCTTTAAGTATGAAAGAACTAGAAAGAAGCTAGTGTGGATCGAGCATGGGGAGGGGAGGAAAGAATGGGATATGAGGCTGGACGATAAGCAGGGGTCAGACCACATAAGGACAGCGGGCCAACGAAGGAGATAGTATTGTATTCCAAGCTCAATAGAAAACACTGGAGGAAGAGTTAGGTGGTGAGGAGACCTGAAATCACCCTCACCATTATCACCCACAAGGATGTAATAAGCTCCTTACAATGCTCACAGTGGACTGACCATTAAGATAGCAGACTTGGTAGGGGTGCCTCGATGGTGCAGTCAGTTGAGCGCCTGACTCTTGATCTCTGTTCAGGTCGTGGGTTTGAGCCCTGCGTCAGGCTCTGCACTGACAGTGTGGAGCCTGCTTGGGATTCTGTCTCTCCCTCCTTCTGCCTCTTCTCTGCTTGCACTCTCTCTCAAAATAAATATATATTTTTTAAATAGCAGTTTGGTAGATATGGCTTCCCCCCAGAACCTCCCAACCATGAAAAGACTTTGAGGACACAGCACACCCCAATGAAGGCATCCTGTTGAGTGTAGATCCCTGCAAGAAAAAAGCATAAGCAGGGGGGAAAAAATTCAATTTTTGGAAACACTGAACACTGTGACAAAAAACCATTTCCTGCTGAGAAAGTATTTTAACACACAAACCTCCTTTATGCCAGAAAGAAAAACAAAAGAGGTAGAATTTTCCCATCATGATATGCACAGATCAAATTCAGGCTCCAGGACACCTCAGTTCAGCAGGGCTCTCTTTTCCTAAGGAAGCTTTATGATAAACGGTGATGGCAACTAACCGATAGTCTATTTAGTGCAATAACTGAGGCATTTTAGCCAGAAGGCAAACATTCTAAAATAAATGCAGCCTTGCCCGGCTGGTCTCAAGCCTTTCCTTTTGATACAGCCACACTGAGACCTCTTTATGGGCTATTCTGCTCACTTAGCCTGAAGGTGTAGCTCTGAGCAGCACCTACCTCTGGTGGCTGTGAGCAGAAGCAGCAGGAGGAGGCTTTGCCCCCTCAGCCCTCAGAACAAAGACGAAGGTGCAGGACTGCTTTTCATGCCAGCTGCATGGGTGCACACAGACACTCACATAGAGTTAAGCCCCCTTTTTACGACTCCCCCACCCCTGCTTTTTAAGGCTGCTCTGGTTGAGTATTACGAACTGAGAAGCTGGCCCATTCAAGTAACAGAAATGAGGAATGTCTATCTAGTGGGGTTCATGTCCAAGTAGAGAGGACAGCCACTCTCCACTCCAGCTCCCGTCAGATGTTTCCATACAAGAATGTGGAGCCTGATGTTATAAGATCTCCTGATGTTTCTAGAGAAACCAGAAATCCAGATTTTAATGTGAAGTCTCCTGCTTTTTAAAATGTTTCCAACTGATTCTGGGGCGCCTGGGTGGCTCAGTTAGGCCTCCGACTCTTGATTTCAGCTCAGGTCATGATCTCACGGTATTGAGAACAAGCCCACGTCAGGCTTCACACTGAGCATGGAGCCTACCTGAGATTCTCTCCCTCCCCCTCTCCCTCTGCCCCTCTGCCCTTGCGTGCTCACTCTCTCGCACTCTCAAAAAATTTTTAAAAACAATTTTTTAATTTTAAAAAATTTATAAAATGTTTGCAAGTGATTCAATAAAAAGAAATTTTTATGGCCAGTCACATTCTGTGGGCCTTATGTGGCCTATAGGCCACTGGTTTGTAAACTCCAGTCTTCTATTTTCCAATATTCATTATAATTTCAAATGTGTAGAGAAGTTAAAATAATTTTACAACGGACACCTCTGTATATCTAAAACCTAGATTCTAGTTGCTTTGTCATATATCCCTATTCAGCTACTTATTTTAAAGAAATGTTAACTGTTATGGAAATTTGAAGGAGCAGGAGAGTGGAAAGGAGAGAGAAAGTCCTGCAGAGGTGACTCTAGTCTATTAACTCATTTCTTAAAATTCAACTTCAGGGACAGGAGAAATGGGGAATTACTAATGAACAGGTGTAAAGTTTCAGCTAAACAAAATGAGTTAAGTTCTGAAAATCTGCTATACAACATTGTACCTATAGGTATCAATGCTGTATTGTACACTTAAAAATCTGTTAAGAGGGTAGATCTTAAGTGTTCTCACCAGCAATAAAATGAATAATAATAACATTTTAAAATTCAACTTCTTTCATCCAGCTTTCTATTTGGCCATGATTTTTATTCTTTTTGTTTTTATTTTATTTTTTTATTTGAGAGAGAGAGAGAGAGAGAGCATGCAAGCAGGGGAGAGGGGCAGAAGGAGAGAGAGAGAGAGAGAGAGAGAGAGAGAGAGAATCTCAAGCAGGCTCCACACTGAGTGTGAAGCCTGACACAGGGCTCAATCCCACAATCCTAGAATCATGACCTAAGCCGAAATCAGGGACACTCAACTGACTGAGCCACCCTGGTACCCTTGGCCATGATTCTTAGATGGAGCTTAGGAGTTACATATTTCAAAGCCCTGGTGAGCCAAGTCATCCCTGGGTCGATAGAAGCTACCTCTCCAAGTGACATCCTGAGAAGTGAGCCCCTGGATCCTTGAGGGTTTGTGGAGCACACATGCTTCTCCCATCTGTCTGGATACAGAAACTCTGACACCCCTGAGTGAGGCCTGGAAGGTTCAGGCATGCCATAGATTACCATTCACTGCCCTCAATATAGTCAGAAAGGGCTGGACACAGACCTTGGGATCCCCACTGGGAGGAGAGTGTGCAGTTAGAGCTATCACTTGCTGAATATGTGTGAGCACAACTTTTTGCACATGGGATGCTCATTTTGTGTGGGAGGTTAGAGTCAAAAGCCTTGGCTGTGAAAACTGATTATTTTAATTAAGTCCCCTGAGACTTACTGCAGAACACTTTTCAAAGGTTGAAAATAGTCTTTCTCAGGGCTCCCACATGTGCACTGGGACCCAAGAAAAGTATTTAAATCCTGACAGCAGCTCTCGTGTTGGCTCGTCTGGAGAGATGGATCAGCAGCCTGCTCTCGTCCTTTGTGGCGACTGAGGAGTACCTAGGGACAGAGTGGGGAGAGAAAGCTGTTATGCCTACTACTGTTCCCCCACTGCTTTCCACTGAGCTTAAAAAAATTACATTTCCCGTGTGGTAGCAGCGTATCATTAAGGGATGGTAATCACCATGGTAACCAGGGGTAGTCTGCTACAAGCAAAGGAAGAAAGAAAACCATCAGCCAGAGCTTGCTGCACCCACATTAGCTCAAAATGCCCAGGCTCTTAAGTAATATGGAAAAGGAATATTTTTCTAGAATGACAGCTAAGCCAAATTTTAGAATCATTAAATCATTACACTGTAAGAGTGACAGAATTACAGAATGACCACAGGCTGTAACTCCATACCCTCAGGATCAGCCAATCAGGTAAATTATCAGGCCAGTGACCCCACAGTGGTGGAAGGAGGGAGAGGGTCCGGAAAACTGTGGCCACGCTCTGAGAGAAGGAGTAACAGCTTCTGCAGCTGCAGCGAATCGTAGCATTGCAAGAACCAGTCCTGTTACATCAGGTCATGCAATTTCCAAAGGAAGCTGAGAATGAAGATTTTATGTGAAATATCCCAAAATGACTACTACTCAGAACTAATTTCAAGCAGGTCTAATAAAATACCTCTGGGAACTCCAGTTTACAGCATTCACTTCAATACCCGCGCCCACTCCTTCTTAAACTCTGAGGATACTGAGGTCCAGAAAAGTTGTTATTTATTCATGTCACACAGTCAGTGAATAAGTAGGACCTCTTGGGGTCTGGATTCCCGGTACAGTGCCCCTTCCCTTCTAAAATATTGTGGAGACAAGCAGCTTAGCTCATTTCCACTTTAATGGGTACAAAAAGTCTACTGGCACAGACGCGCCTGGGTGGCTCAGTCAGTTCAGCGTCCTACTTCAGCTGAAGTTATGATCTTGAGGGTCACGAGTTAAAGCCCTGCCTCGGGCTCTGTGCTGACAGATCAGAGCCTGGAGCCTGCTTCGGATTCTGTGTCTCCCTCTCTCTGCTCCTCCCCTGCTCACATTCTGTCGGTCTCTCTCTCAAAAATAAATAAACAATTAAAAAAAATTTTTTTAAACCTGCTGCCAGTCAGTCTTTACTGATTTTTAAACCATAAAATCAGTTCTCAGAGAGTATGAGATGTGTGAGTCTATCCACTCCTATCCATTCCTTGTTAGATCATTTCCTAATAGTTTGGGTTGACTGTTACTGTAAATGGGATTTTCAAATTATATTTTCGACTAATAGCTCTTTGTATATAGAAACCTATAATTTTCTCATTACATTTGTAGTACCCACTTTACTGAATTTTCTGTAATGACACATCAACTCATTGTCATGGAATTTCTAAACATAGAATCAAATCTTCTGCAACTGTTATTTTACTCCTTCATTTCTTTTTTTGTCTTTGAATAATATTTACATAGGACAGTGTTAACTAAGAGTATTTAGGGGGCATCTTTGTCTTATTCCAAAATTTAACAGGAATTCTTCTGTCTCACCATTAAGCATGATGCTGGCTTTATATCTACATCTATATCTTAAACATATTAAGAAAGTATCTATTTCTATTTTATTAAAGACACCTTAGAAAATAATGAATATATGTTACATTATATCAAATTCTTGTTTTAGCACCAATGAAAATAACTAAATGGTTTTACTCCTTTCAGAAATATGAAGAATTATATTACTCAATATCCTAGGGTGGAACTACTTTTGCCTTCCCCAAATGAAGTCTATTCTTTTTTTAAGTTTTGTTTATTTAAGTAATCTCTACACCCAACGTGGGGCTCAAACTCATGATCTCAAACCCTGAGATCAAGATTCACCAGCTTTTCTGACTGAGCCAGCCAGGCACCCCAGTCTATTCTTTTAAAGTTCCACTGGATTCTGGTTGCAAACATTTCATCTCAGACGTTTGTATTCATATATCTTTTTGTTGTGATATCTTTGACAGGTTTTGTCATCAGCGTTATTCTGTGCTTATAAAGTAATTTGGAGGCTTTGCTTCTCTGCACTCTTGAACAGTTTAAACAGCATGGGGGCTGTCTGGTCATTAAAGACTTGATTGGCTTAAACTATTAAAATACCCAAGTTCCCTTGGCCTTGACCAAGTCCTTTACACTGGAGTATGCTCTCTGCTTTGGTGTCCAGGAACAGTTTTATCTCCCCTCCTTTAATCCTGTTTCGTAATCCCCCTGGCTATAAACCCCATGTCTCCTTCATGGTGGCCTTGGAGCCTTCACAGGAACTAGAACCCTTCTGTGTCAGCACAGAATGGTGGAGGTATAAATGTAGATTACATTCATTTCTCTATCCCTTTCCTCCTGCTTAGAAGGAGTACCACACTCAGATTCTTGTTACATTTAATCACTGGTCTTTAGCATTTGTTAGAGCCCTGAATATTAAATGACTATTTATATCTAGGCCAGCACAGATGTGTCTCTTCTCCTCTTTTTCTTTGTCCAGTTTTTATCCTCTTTACTTTTTCCTTTCCTTCCTCTCTCTCTTTTTTCTAGTCCTTTCCTCCTGCTAATGACAGAGGTGTGAATATAGATTAGACCACAAGAACAGGAGACTTTGTTTGTTTAACTTATAACCCAGATTCTAGCCTTTCACCGACATTTTTTTTTTTTTTTTTGCAATAAAGCCAAGACCATCCCACAGAGTCTCCTAGTCACCCGAAATGAATCATTTGGTGATGAAACAAACCATCTTATCTTTCTCACCATCCTTCACATAGGTAAAACTACCACTGGAATTGACTACAGATGGGTGGAAAAGATCTTCTGCAGGAAACATTTCACATCTTCATCAGGATGCTCTCAAACTAACGAGCCAGCTCAAGAGTTTTCTGGACTCAATGGATATTTGTGATCCAGAGAAGAAAAACTCCAGGGCTTGACCACATGCCTTTAGTTAAAACAGGCAAGTTGAAAATCTTGTGCCCTAAAGATGAGAACCAGAAGTTGTCCTTCCCTAGAGATTTTATTATCAAGAGGAAGAACGTGTATGTTCTTGGGGTGGGGATGGTGAGGATCCCTTTTAAATCAGGCAAAACTGTGCCACCCATTTCCTGGGATCTTGGTGCCCAACTCTATGTTCTTTCTGAAGACCACCATCCAAAATGAGGTTGGGGTAATACTGCAACCAAAAAAAAGAAATTTGCCGATGACAGGAACATGGTTCTCACAGCAGTAAACATGAACAGGTGGTTGAGCAGCAGGTTCTTAAAGACTGTGCCACTCACTACAAGAGAAGGAAGACAGAAGATACAACATTTGCACTTGTAAAAATATCTTGCCTTTAATAACAACTTTACACTGTAAATGCAAATGATATGTTAAACTCCGTGGGGGAATGGCATGATATTGCCATAGTTATTTGGTAGGACAATAAAACAATGGTAGCAGGAGCCCTGCTGGGCACTTGTATGGTACTTAACATTTTCAAAGGCTCTGACAGGCACCAAGTCATTGTAAGGCTTTTCACGTGCTCTCTCTGGTCTGACAGTGCTTTAGAGGCATGTAAATAACTCTTTTCTACACGTATACCTTAATGCAGTAGCTAACTTAGTTTATATCCTCAATTGACAGTTTTTAAGGTTGCTGTAACGTAGGAAAGAAGTCAAATTATGTACTAGTTAACAGCCTAGAGATTAGCGGTTCTTAGCTTGAGACTCCAACATCCAGTTATGGAGAATAAATAATACTAACTTCTCTTCCTGGGTTTTACTTTTCTCTGCCAACATATCCCATTAACAGAGCCCCAAAGTACACAAAGACTTTAATCAGATTTTAGAAATGCACGTGCACTAACTTTGTCAATAATAACAAAAACTTCATGGGCCAAAATACATTTTTATCTATGCCCTCCTCCCACAGAATTTACCATCCATATTACTGACCAAATATGTGAAAGCAACCTATCCCATAAATAATTTACTGTACACTTTTATTGGCTCAAGGCATGTGTTTCTTTTGAGGGTGATACTCAAACTCCCTTGGATTCTTTCTCAGAGTTCATTATGGTCTTTTCCCCCTAGGTTATGAAAATATTCTTTGCTTGACCAAACTTTAATCATAATCAGATTCCTGGACCTTCTCCTAGGTTCATCTGTGCACGTCCTTGTAAAATCTAATTTTAGCAAGAACCCTGCCAAGTCAGTTTCACAAGAGGCCCCATTCCCACTATCTGATCAGCCTCAATATCTAATCAAGGTCTTCATCCTCCACTGTCTTCCAGGTAATGTCTGACCACCCTGGTCTGTCTTCAGCAGTGATCCTGTTAGGTCAGGGTAGCCAGGGTTCCCATCAGCCCTGATGTTTCCCCTTAGAGATTTTCTATCCACTGATCCCCACCCTGCTTCTTGGCTGTGAATTGCCACTTGCCCGTGCTGTATTCAGAATTGAGCCTGGTTCTACTCTGAGGTCTCTTTTCCCCTATTGCAATAGTCCTGAATATAATCTGTTTTTACTGCTTTACCTGCTTTCCAGCTCCAGTTCTTCTTTGACAACTATTAAACAACTATAGTCATGTATTTATTGTCCACTTCTAGGAAAATTACTTAAAAATAAATACCTATGGGGCGCCTGGGTGGCTCAGTCAGTTGAGCATCTGACTTCAGCTCAGGTCATGATCTCACGGCTCATGAGTTCTAGCCCCGCGTCACACTCTGTGCTGACAGCTCAGAGCCTGGAGCCTCCTTCAGATCCTGTGTCTCCCTGTCTCTCTGCCCCTCCCCCATTAGTGTTCTGTCTCCATCTCTCTCTCAAAAATAAACGCTAAAAAAATTATAAATAAATAAATAAGTAAACAAATACCTATGGACAAGTTAGAAGAAATTAACGTTCAACTTTTCTTTATGCTGAAAACCAGTATACAAACATAAATATTAAGTGTACTTCAATCCACACATGGAATTACTGAGGTTGTGCTAGGCATAAGGATACCAATACAACGTGATTCCTACCTTTACAGATTTCATAGCCTATCTAGGTAAGGGGAAATGTCTATGTTGAATAAAGTCTAATAATATTTAAAATAGAGATGTGCCAGATAGACAAACAGGCAGATAGAATGGAGGCTCGAAGGAGAAAGCAATCCATACACTTGGGATCATGGGGTGATCAGAGAAAGCCAGAGAGAGGAGACAGCATTTTAACTTATCTATGAAGGTGAAGTAAGCAGTTTCCAGCTGGACAGGGAGAAGGTAGTTGTTGGCAGAGGGCAGAGGAACCACAAAAGCAAAGGTGGAGAACAAGACACAGGGCACTGTTCCCCTCACTCCTGCAGGGAAGGGTTGGAGCATAGCATGAAGGCATTTGCTGAGTGCACAGAAGCATACAGGAATGAGAGGGTCTAGAGAAGAAATGTAAAGCATTGATCTCAAGTTTGAGACAGTCTTGAGGAGCTGATTTCACACACATGTGACATCTGACAGAAAGCAGTGGCTGGACCAGTGAGTTTGTGAAGGTATATGAGAGGTCTTAGAACTCTAGCTGCATTTCTCACTAGAGTGAAGCTTCTGATCATGAGAAACATTTCAGCAGAAAAAGATCAGAACTGGAAGGGCCATTAGTGAGCATCTAATTCAGTCCCTAGTGGCTACAATGATGGCCTCCAGCTTCAGGACCTGTGTCCAGCAGTGCCCCCCCCCCCCCCCCCCCTGCCCCACAGTCAACACAGAACAACCTCTCAGTGAAAGCCTCTGGCCACTCTGAAGGAAAAAGCATAGGAAAGATGGAAGGGGTATATGGAAAGAAAAGCGGGTAGGCTGGCAGGCAAGCAGGCAAGCTGACTGGCCTGTGACCCTGGCTTGAAATTTGGCCGGCATTTGGTTTATTCTCAGCATCTCGCTGGAAGGGAAACTCCCTTGAGCCCAGTTCCCATCAGAGCAAAGGAATGGCTTTTCACAGCCTACTACACAGAAACAAGACTGCCTTCAGTCCCTCTTGGGGAAGAAGGGCTTTTGTGGTACTTCAGCTGCGTGGTTGGTCCTTTTTTCTCACTTCACCAGAGCAATTGGTTGTGAGTTTCCAACTCAGCCCTTCAAACCCTTACAGGAAATTCCTAGAGACTAATTAGTCCGGCTACAAAGTTTTTGGCAGCTCAGCTCTGAAGCCCTCCTTTGAATTCTAAAGGAATCGGCAGGGGCACCTGGGCCTCTACTCCTGTGTTTTCCTCAGCCTTGACCCAGAGACCTGGGTGGGATGGGTTTCCCCACATGGAACAAAATTGACCCTTGATTTCTTTGCCCCAGTGTTCTCCTACACCAGGTGTCCTGAATTAAGTAAGAAGAGGAGGTTTAACCCAGTGCTTGTTAAACTTTAGCATGGGTCAAAATCACCTGTAGGGTTTGCTAAAGCACAGCTTTACTTGAGGACCCACTCTCCGTTTCTGATTCAGTAGGTTCAAGATGGAACCTGAATTTGATTTCCCACCAAGTCCCAGAGATGATGCTAATGCTTGTGTGCCATTGCTCACACTTTAAGAACCACCAAATCAGGAATCAGGTCTTGTATTCTCTCTCTCTCTCTCTCTTTTTTTTTTCTATCCACCTATGCCTCAAAATTGCCAGGAATTCCCAAGTTAGGAATCAAGCCATATATATATATATATATATATATATATATATATATACACACACACATATATACATATATGTATATATACACACACACATATATATATACATATATATGTGTATACACACATATGTATATATATACACACATGTATATATATACACACACATATATGTATCTATATATATGTATACATATTTTTTTTCTGAAAACAAGTTCTTCTCTGTCCTCCTATACCCCTGTCCTTCTTAGAAACATAATCATTTCATTGATTAATTACTATTCAACCCAGTATCACTACAATAGTTTTGTTCCTGGCATCGTGAGACATTCCTAATTTTATTTCCTGTCCCTCTTGTCTAGACCAGAATCTTATTTATAATCTCCAGGCCCAAATACATGTATAATAGAAACAAAAAAAACCCAAAACAATACAGCCTAGGGAACAATGACAGTGTTCTTTCCTAAGAAAAAGGAGCTTCAGTTGAAAGCTTATGCAAGCTTTAGACAAAATGGAGTTGTGTGCACACGGAGTGATGGTAAATTTCCTGCTAGCATTCTATTAGGTTGTGCTAGTGAGGAGATTTTTTTTCCCTGGAGAAGATTAGGAATTGGTGCCAGAATTAATTAAGGAATAAAGGTGAGTGAATCTTTTCCTCTGTTGAATAGAGTCTATTCCACATGGCCTTGCCTGCTCTAATAATACCAGACAAGTCGTAGTATGAATATCCCTTCCTGCAAGAGATGCCAGGGCAAGGCCGTTATGCTTGTAGAGGAGCTGGCTAAATTCACAAACTCCCACTTACAATGATTTTTCACATGTTGAACTACTTCCGAAGAGAGAAGGAATCTCCATGGGCAGTATTTGCAAGGTCAGGGAAAGACACAATCAGAAGCCAGTTTTAGAGCTGGCCAGTTTGGGCCCTCAGATGGTTGGCCTGGGTGGAGATACAGAGAGCTATAGTTCACTCTGGATGTTACCAGCTACCAAAAGCTACAGTTATTTGTAGGTAGCATGGGGACACAGGTGGGGTAACAGAGCAGGTGCTAAAGGGTCGTGAAATGTGACTTGAACGTGGAAAAGAATGTGTCTAAGAGAGAAATGACAGAAAGTTGTAGAGGGTTGTGATGGGTAGACATGAATTTTTAAAGGAGACTATTGAACCCACTAGGACATGAAGTAGAGGGTGGGAGAGATGCTGTCAGCTGACAAAGAAAATGCTTCATGGACTGGGGGGGGGGGGGGGGGTGGCGGTGAAACGTGGAACATCTTGAACACACTTGGTTAGGTTACTGGGGTCGGAATATTTCACTTAAACACTGAACATTCTCCAAGATTCCATGTTGTGCTGGACTGGCTTACAGCCGTGCCATTTTGTTACAAAGTGTACAACCTTTGCATTCTACAATAAGGGGCTTGGTGCTGGGTTTATACCAAAATGACCGAAATAAAATCACTGACGAGAAGAAGCGAAAAGTATAACACTTTCCAACTCTGAAATCATGATTTGATTAGACAATCTCCAGCTTTTATTTGTGCCATTTCTTCTCTTTGCTCAAGTGTATCACCTCACACCTACGTTTATTCTGTTTCTTACCACTTCCTTGTAGAAACACAGACTCTGGGCTAGGAGGTAAGCTTCCAGGAGGGCATGAACTCTGACGGCTTTGTTCACGAACATGTACTCTGTGCCTGGTGCCTGTGTGGCATAGTGTGTGCTCAATAAATGTTTGTTGAATGAATAAAGAGAGGGAGGGTACACAGGGGAGAAAACTAGAAAAGAGGGGAAGAAATGTTTCTGAACAGTGGATCTGGCCCAGAGTCCCCTTAACCAGTGTCATCACTTTGGATGTTGTGCCTTAAATTCTCAGAACAGCACTTTTCCTCAATAGTAAAATAGGAATAATTATGCCTGTCTGGCAGGGCTGTTGTGGGGATTAGAGAAATATGTGTAAAGTACTTCGCTCTGTACCTGATGAGGAGTTCAGTAAATGATAATCATTATTATTATTCAATCATTCTGGTTTTCACTACAGCCAAAGACATCCTTAAAACATGAAGCCTATGTTAATCCATATAGTTTGCAATTTGGTGTTTTTAAACCCAGCAGTATATCGTATTGTTCTTATTTTCTCTTTTCTCAATTGAAAAGATGCCAGAAGCAAATAACTAGCCACCTATAATTTGGACAGCAGTTTCCAACCAGCGCACAAACACTCTGATAATGCGTTATAGCATGCAAGTCAATTGTACATTGGATTTTCCAAACAGACTCTCGGCCTTCTGTATCAAGAGGATTATATCTGCCATCTACTCTCTCTGGCTGTACTGTGGTGAGGATTACTGAGTTGATATGTATTGAGTACTTTGAGCTGCAGGGAGGAAAAGGTGTCACAGGAACACAAAGAAGCATTAAATGCCAAACAAATTGCTTTAACCCAGTGGCATGTTGGAGGCTTCACAAAGAAAATAATAAGGGAACAGTAAATCACGATGTCCACAAAGAGTTCAACTCCTTTATGGTTTTTCATGCTTGTGTGAGCTAATATACAAAATAGAGAATAATTCTAAAAGTTATTAATTTGCTCCTGTTTAAACTTTAAACATCCTCAAAGCTAATTAGTTGTTTAGTTTTAATAAGTTTTAATGAAAATACTTCATACATATGTTGGATCCTCACAGCACAAAGTCAAGATTCATCAAATATTTTATGTGATTGCATTTATGATCAAGGCAAAATGCCTTAATTACACAAGTAATTAGCCTTGAGAGAAATGAACACAAAAGCCCAATTAGTGAATTTGTTAACTGTTCCTCCCAGTGACTGAACCCATAGTCACTCCATATGTAGTTAGATATTATAAGTACTTGGATCTTGGGAATTGCACATGATCTGAAATGCACAATGGCAACAATAAAAACACTAAGGTAAAGTAATGAACCTGAATACAATGTAGCAGGATGAAGATTAGACTAGGAGCCAAGAAACCTGGGTTTTAGTTCAGGCTGCCACTCATAAGCAGTGTGCCTTACGATAAACTACCCTGATCTTCCTGGGCCTCAGTTTTCTCAATTACAAACTATGGCATCTGGACTACATGATAGCTAAAGTTCCTTCTAGCGTTAACATTTTTCAAGCTGGTGTTGAGGAATTCCTCCCTTTCAATTTTCGTTTCGGAAGCCACTTGCTTCCTAGCACTGTGCCTGTCAAACAGCATTGCTGCCAACAGCTTATAAGGTAGGTCTGTTGGTGCAGGAGAAAGGCGTCTGCCTGATCTGGTTTTGTTTACAGTGGCAGCATTTCAGCACATCCTCTGTGCTTTCAGCGGGAAGCAACCAGGCAGCAAAATTGCTCTAGCATAAAACAAATCCAGCTGCAGGACATCTTCAAAATGCTCCCTATGTGTTTTTCGATTTAGCCTACCATTAACATTTTAAAGCACAATTTAGAGCTACAGTGTGCAGTCTTCTGTTACAAAATGAATCCAGGTTTCTCATTACTGGAGTTGGGATGGTGGGGGGGGGCACGGGGTAGAGAGAAGGGGGATGTTTAGAGACAGAAGATAACTTAGAATGTGGGGCATGATTGGCCTTCGATCCCTCCTGTCCAAGCACTCATCACCTGTGCCTCACACAGCACATCAGCCTCATTCTTCCTTCAACAAAGCCCCTTTGGAGCTTCAGGTAAACTGCAGACTGAGAGAGGGGTTTGGGGCAGGGCCTGCAGATGGAATGGGTGTGGTTTGGGAGAAAGGTGTGACCTGATAAGCTGTGTGTCTGGATTGGCAGGAGGGGTGCAGAAGGGGTGGAAGCAGCAGATACTCTGAGCAAATGGGAGGAACAGAGTCATCAGGCATAGAGGAAGGAGAGCATAGTATGTTTGAACAGTGCAACTAGATTTTAGTGGCTCTGCATTTAATGGAAGAAAAAGCAAGAGATAAGATGGAGAAATAGGCACTGACCACTGTGTTGTGCTGCCTGATCCCCGCTCCGGGACTGAGGGTCGCATTCAGTAGCTGTCACTCACCCAAGGCCACACCCACTTCCCCAGGAGCCACCCACATTGAATAACTTGTGGATGTTGGGGGTCCAGCAGATATAAAGGTACCCAAGAACACCCCCTACTATATTTCCTTCATGCTAATCTGCAACTCACATTGCACTTCTCAGAGAGCCCAACCTACAACACTATGCTGTAGAGAGTAGTCGTTCTGTGTCAGCAGTGGTGAGACACTGAAAGGGTGTAAACAAGTTAACCCTGATCAGATTTGCATTTTCAAAAGCTTACTCTACAGCAGTATGTGGAGGATATTTTGGAGTCGGCGAACACAGTGGAATAGTGTTGTGTGGGAAATGACCTTGATGCCATGAAGCCCCAAGTATACAACCAGGAGCGCTATTCCAGAAACAAAGCTCTCCCACAGAACGGAAAAGCTCACAGCACAAGTTAAAAGGCTCAAACCACATTGTTCATTAGATCAATCTGAAACCCGTGGTGAGAACAAGGGGCAGTCAATGGACTATGTCAACACAGTTAGGATGGGGCGTGAGCAGGTGAAAGGACCATGGTGCCTGAGTCCTGTTCACACACCCTCCTCCACCCACCCACATCGCATCAGTGTTCCCCACTGGTGATGTGGTGGTTAAGACCACACTCAAGGTTTGAGCAAGGGGCCCCAGAGGAAAGGTCCCAGAGACTTAGGGCATGCTTGTCCCATTGAAGGGGCACAATACCTGCCAGAGTTGTAGCAGTTCAAATAGGCTGCTGCACAGCTACAAGTTTTATCTGCAATTCTTGGGCAGAGCACACATGGAGCTAGAAGGAAATCATAATCATACTGAGTGTCACCATTGGGTGACTGATTAGGGGTGACATATCACTGTCAGCCCAGTGAAAACACAATCATCTGTCAGCAACTCTCTTGCTTATGATATCATATTTGCTATTTTTTCCATGTATCCCCTGCATGTCTCATAGGTTAGTAAGTTATTATCTATTTTGAACACAGCTTATGAATTCTACCTAAGTCTCACATGTTACTTGTTTAATCATTCTCTGTTTACCACATGACATGAGTTTTGACTATGTCTCATGAGCCCTTTGTTTACTTACTACCAATGCTTCATACTTCTTAAGTATGCATCCATACTATCCATTTGTTTTCTATTTTAGAGAAGAATTGAATATCCTCAAATGCTACAGCAAAAGCACATTGCAAGGAGAGACCATTTTAGAGATTTTTTGCAAAAGGGGAGGCAAAAGATGAGGTGGTTTTGAATTAGAGAGGTGGCTGTGTAGATTCAAGAGCAACTCTGTGGGGTGAAATGAACAGAAGTGATGAATAAATACATGTAGTAGGTGAAGATGATGGACACTGTTGGTTGGCCGACCCAACATCCATTGCCTCCCTCCACTCCCTCTTAGTGTAGAGGCTAGAAAATGTAAATACTCTCTAACAGCCTCTCTTGTTCCTGGGGGTGGCCATAGGTCATGGTTCTAGCCAATGGGATAAATATGGACGTCTGCTAGAGGGAATTCTGTGAAAGACGTTGCTTCTCTTAGTAATACAAAGGACAGGTAAAGCTGGAGCCATCCCTCCCATCTTAAACAAGAAAGTGATGCTTGGAGCTATGGCAACCATTGTGCTATCTACCGTGATGTGGAAAGCCACTATACTAAGAATGGCAGAGTGGAAATATAGGAAGAATATGGACTCGATGACATCTTTGAGCTGCTTCTTCAGCTCTGGACTGCCAATCTCCAGACTTATTGTTATAGGAGAAAAATGAACCCTATTGTTAAATCACCATGCGCTGATTTTCTGCCACTCATAGCCAAAAACATCCTAAATTCTCACTGAAAAGGCAAGAGGAGGCAGGATAACTCAATCAAATGGCCAGACCTTGATGTAAAAGGCACTGTGAAATACAGCCTTTATTTTAGGTTACCATACACCCAACTAAAAAATGAAAGATCTCTTACTAGTGTAAGGGGACAACTAGCAGTATTTTCCACAGGAGGATCCAAACTACTAGTGCAAAGTCAAGGTTCTTGTCCTCTCTGGTTCCCTAGAATCCCACAATTGCAAATGAATTCAGACTGATTAAACTAGAACCTTGGAGATGGCAGATCCTAAGCTCAACATTTTTTAAAGCTCTTCAGATTACTCTAATGAGTAGCGAGGGTTGAGAACCTCTAGTTTTTAATGAATACATCTGTTTTAGGATAAGAATGTGGTCACTCCTTTCTCCTTCTAAGCTTTATATGTTGTTGGACTTAGTTATCTGGATTTCTGAGCAGAGGTGGGAAATACCGGGACATTAGACATTTACAGATACCTGTTTCTACCTGTAGATTAATTGTGGTACTGTGAATCTTGAATGCAAACTACAGGGCCATGCTTTCTAGAGCATCAAGATAAAGTCAGTTGAGTGACATATTGACATTCCACTACATTTTTCTGTCAACTGCAAGTATCACCAAATCTACCATCTACATTACAAAGAGAAATAATCCCACTGCTCTCTTCTGTCCACAAATTTTTCTACAGTCTAGAATCCTTTTTATCAAAGGCCTTTTCTGGTGTCTCAATTCAGCCTTAACTTTGTAGTGGTCATAATATTCTGGCAACGAAACTCAGGTAAAAACCTATATTTTCCGGGGAGCCTGGGTAGCTCAGTCAGTTGGGCATTCGACTTCAGCTCAGGTCATGATCTCACAGTTTGTGAGTTCAAGCCCTGTGGCAGGCTCTGTGCTGACAGCTCAGAGCCTGGAGCCTGCTTCGGATTCTGTGTCTCCCTCTCTCTCTGCCCCTCCCCCACTTGTTCACTGTCTCTCTCTATCAAAAATAAATAAAATTTAATAAAAAATTTTTTTAAAAACCCTATATTTTCCATAACTGATTCCAATTTCTGTCTTGAGCCCCCATACTATTTGATGGCAGAGCTAGAAAGGTCAATTCCAAGGAATCTCGATCCATTTAGGGTTTTCCTCCCTCCTGCCTTTGCCCCCCAGGATTTGGGGGGAGATTGATAGAACATCTGGACATAGAGGGGGCTCATCTGGTCTTTGGTTGTCATCTGTCCATGCTGGCATCCTCTGCCCTGTGCTTATTCCTAGGAGTCGCCAATTGTCAGCATCTCTCCCCACTGGCATCCATAGAGGCAACTGAGTTCCCATCTGGCCTCTGATATAAGGACAGTGCTGACATCTGCTCTTGGGCCCCTCTTCCCAATTCACAGCATCTCCTAATCTGCCAGGAGGTACTCCTGTACCTGTCTCAGATAAACATGGATGTACTTCTGGCCACTCCGAGCTGTGGGACACTCAGGACTGACCTGCTATGGAAATTTCTTCTCCCTGACTCAAAAAGGTGAGATAATCTCAGACCTCCATTACTTTCCTGGGTTCCCCCGGAAAGAAAAGACAGCTCTTGTCAGCCATTGAGCCCCCCATTCCCATCAACCCAGAAAGGGGCCAGTCTTGGGCTGCCCCTCAGAGATACACAGCAGTGTTCCCTCTTCTCCCTTATTCCCAGCCCATGGGTCTTCAGCCGTCAGAGTAAACAGGAAAAATGTTGGCTCAATGTGGGGACAGAATAGGGACAAAAAAACACTAATCTTTGGACAGATAGTAATGAATTTAAATTAAATTTATTAACACACAAAATCTACTTAAAATATATGAATACTTCAAAAATATTATTCTGCCATACACCTTGGCAAGCTGGGAAGTCTGGCTATAATTCACTTATTATTGTCAAGAAAAATTGCATAAAAAACTAGACACAATAAAACAGACTTTTTCTCAATAGTACGAATATCGAAGCTCTTTTTTTCTCTTATACCACCTTTCCTACATTTTTCAAATTTCTACTGTCAACTTTTTTGCTTTCTATTTCTGCAGTAAAAATATCTGAATAACATCCAACTAAACCTCTGCTGAAAAGGCATAAAGGAAAAGATGGACAAACCCAATCAGATACCAATGAAAATTTAAGGTGAAAAACACTCTATAAACAAAATGAAAAGGCAAATGACAGAACTAAAAGAAAACAATTTCTCCCATGTGATAGTGAAAGGATTCATGAAAAAGCTAAAGAGGCAAACTATACAGATAGCCTGTTAACAAAAAAATAAAAGTAAATGGCAAAAAACATAAAAAGAACCTCACTCAATTTTACAGAAACACAAATCAAACAAAACTGATATATCGTTTTTACTTATTAGATTTTGCAAAGTGAAAAAAATATGTAAAACTTAGTAATTGGTTAGGGGGTAGAAAAAGATGTTACACTGTTCTTAAGAATATAAATCTGAGTAGCTGTTTTTGGATAAATTTGGCAAATTGATCAAAATTTTAAGTATGTTTCTAAGAGCCCCTTGCAAAAGTACATCATAATATGAACAAGGCTAATCATTGCAGGATTATCTGGGAACAGCCAAAAAAAGGAGGGGCAGGATGGGAATGGAAACAAAAGGACTATCAAAAGCAAATAAAGAAATTATAGTACAGCAATATAATCAAATACTATATAACAGTTTAAGACAAACATGAAATGATGTGTCATATTTTAACATGGCAAATTCTCCAAGACATATTATTAACTGAAAAAAATGTGCAGGACAGATTGAAGAGTACAATGATCCTTTTCATATAAATAAAGTATATCATGTAATATGTAAATATCAGTGCTAAGTATTCACAGAAAATATATTTTGGGGGAGTAATCTGAACTGCCAACAATTTCTCTACACTTTGAATATTCTAACCAAGTCCATGTTTCATGCTTATTATTTAATGTCAACCACGATTATCTACCTGTGGAATTACAGATAGTTCTGATTCTGTGTAAAATTTCTATTTCAAAAATTGTGCACTAGGTTAATTTAGAAAAGCAGTAAGATGTAGAATTTCCTGTCTTCTGTCTGACTTGGCTACAAATTCAGGGGTCCTACCCCCTTCAGGTTTGATAATAATTCACTAGAATGGCTCACAGAACTAAGGAAAGTATTTTGCTCATGACTACTGGTTTACTATAAAGGATACAACTCAAGATGGAAGAATTGTATAGGGCAAGGTGCGGGGTGCGGGGGTGCAGGAAGAGCTTCCATCCCCTCTCTGGGCACACCACTCTCCCAACACATTGATGTGTTGTTCCTCAACCTGAAAGCTCTCCAGACCTCATCATTCAAGAGTTTTTATGGAAGTTTTGCTACATAAGCATGACTGATTAAATCATCAGCAATTGGTGATCTATCTGAATCTCCAGCCGGCCTCCTCACCATGAAGGGAAGGCTGAAATTTCCAACCCTCTAACCACATGCTTCTTTTTGTGACCAGCCCCTATCCTGAAGCTATCAAGGGGCCCTGCCCTCAGTTGCCTCATTAGCATAAACTCAGATGTGGCTGGAAGGAGCTTGTTAGGAATAACAGAAGACACTCCTAATATTCAGGAAATTCCGAAGGTTTTAGGAGCTCTGTGCCAGGAACTGGGGCAAAGACTAAACATATATTTTTATTATACCATCCTGTGATCCTTCCAGAGACATTTAATCATATACAAACAAACAGTTATATATATACATATATAAAACATGTTATATAATAGTATAAATGTGAAAATAATGTATACTAATAATATATACACTATATTTCATCTGGCTTTTTTCATCTAGTTGTTTATCTTAGAGAGCAACTCATTTCTGAACATGAAGCACATTCTCATTTTTTTTATTGACTATATTCCATTACATGGAAATATTATAATTCATGTAACTAGTCCCAACATACAAACATTGAGGTTGTTTTCAAACTTTTGCTACTATGAACACTTAGAAACACCATCTCTGGGGTACACTGTAGGTGCATTTCAATTTTGATTCCAGTGCCTTTCATCCTCCATGGTGTCATACCAACTTACACTCCCTCTAGGAATACCTGAGGATGCCTGTTTCCCCATACTGTCGCCACTACAATATATAGAAAATCTGATCAGCAAAAAAAATTGTTGTCTTAGTATAACGTTATGTTTGTTTTATTACAAATGAGAGTATGTTTTCCAGTATTAAGAGCCATTTGTATTACCCATTCTGTAATCAGTCTGTTAAATACTTTGTCCACTTGACCTTTGGGTTTGGGGACTTATTAATATGTAGATCTTTTATATATCTACATATAAAATTGGGAAATTTGGGAAAATCGCTATTCGGGAAAAGCATGAAACGGGTGAGGGAAGCAGGACAGGGAAGGGGCAAGAACGGAGCAAAGGAGAGCTTATGTTCCACATAAACCTCCTTGTAGAATTTAGGAAGGCAAGAGGCCTCAGTATCATTTGGTGGTTGGTTGTGAGGATAACTTCCAGAACAAGGTGGGTCACGTCAGCTGAAAGCAATTCTCCAGAGAAGGGGCAGCTGTGAGCCATTAGCAGCCAACACTCACAGCAGCTGGGGAAAGGGTGCTCTGATCCCGTAACGAGGAATGGGTGGGCCAACAAAAGAAGGTACACCACAGGAAGTGAAAACAAGTGTTTCATTTTGGACATGGTAAGTCTGAGACATCTTTGAGATATCAAGGGTCAAGTAAGCAGTCAGGAAATCTAGAACACAGATAAGAGGTCTATATGGGACATAGAAGTATGGTGGTGGTTAGTATCTAGATGGTATTTTTAAAAGTCATGTGAGGGGCGCCTGGGTGGCGCAGTCGGTTAAGCGTCCAACTTCAGCCAGGTCACGATCTCGCGGTCCGTGAGTTCGAGCCCCGAGTCAAGCTCTGGGCTGATGGCTCAGAGCCTGGAGCCTGTTTCCAATTCTGTGTCTCCCTCTCTCTGCCCCTCCCCCATTCATGCTCTGTCTCTCTCTGTCCCAAAAATAAAATAAACGTTGAAAAAAAATAAAAGTCATGTGAATATCTCTGTACTGATATAGAAAGAGTTCTAGCATATACAGTAAAAATTTTTTTAAACATGCAAAATAGTGTTTATGATACTGCCTTTTGTGTAAGGGGAGAAATAAGTATATATAGACACATACACATCCATATACATACATCTACATTTACAAAAGGAAACCCTGGAAAAATACACAAGAAACTAATAAAGTGCTTACCTGAAAGGCAAAGGGGTAGAGGTGACTGGGAACAGGAGTAGACAGGAGATGTCTTAAAATATTTTTATATCATTTCAATTTTTAAGTTATTGCTGTGGTAAAAATAAATACAGTTAAATTTTTTTTTAAGGAAAGAAAACCATGTGGACAGTTGAGATCTTCTATGAAGAAAGAAAGGAAAAGAGAAGAGGGCCTAGATCTAAGACCTAAAGAAGGTTAACGTTTAGAAATTTGCTAACAGAGGAAGGACCAAACCATGCAAGAAGGTAAGAAAGGAGAAAACCAGGAATAAGTGGTGCTAACATTCCATTCATGGAAGCAGTGGTATGTGAGCCCTGTCAAACTATTGGTAGCTTGATGTTGGCCACAGTTGGAGTATTGATTCACACTTTGGAAAAGGAAAATGCTACAAACCAGTCCTGCCCCTCCCCCTCACCACCAGTTAACCAGCACACTAGTGCATGGAAGCCAGGAGAAGATAGTTTTGAGAAGAGGGGAGAGTATTCAGCAGCATGAAATGCTACTGAGAAGCCAAATAAGACAGGGACAGAAAAACCTATTATTTGCAGGGTTATCAGCACAAGAGCAATTGAGTGGAGAGGTGGGCATGGAAGCCTCACCTGGAGAGAGGAGTGAGTAAAAGTGAAGAAGTAAGACGCTATGTAGAGACAACTCTTTCAAAAAGTTTTGCTGAGCAGGGAGGAGTTAAATCCATAGGTTGCTGGTTTGAGATCAAAGGAAGAGAATGTATGTGTTTTAAAATGAGTAATATTAAAACCAATATGTCCAGTGGTAAGATTATCCAGGAGAGAGAGAGAATGTTGAAGAGACAGGGGAAATGACTACGGTCTTGTCCTTGGGAGGGCATCCAGAATGCAAGTAGAAGGGCTCTCGTTTGATAGGAAAAACATTTCTCCCATTAAAGGAGGAAGTTTATGAATCTGTAAGCAGCATCTGTGATGGAGCAGTGCCCAGATACACAAGGCCCTGCCATCTCCCTGTCCATGCAAGTTCATTACTAACACCTTGACATTGTTCTTAAGGCAGCATATACACATGTGCCTTCCTGTGAGACCTGTCACCAATTAGTCAGTAAATTTCTAGGCATCCTCCATCTCTCAAAGGAAGCTGGAGTACATACCTAGAAACCCAGGACTCCAGCTATGGAAACAAGGAAACCTGCTGAAGGGTGTAAATATTCTAGGCAAATGAGTTTCTCCCCCACCCCCGCCCCCAAAAAAAAGAAAAAGAAAAAAAGAAAAGGTTAGAGGTAATTATGTGTCAGGATTTTACTGTCTGCCACTTCGAGATTATGCTTGACTTCAAAAAAGTGCTAATGTTTGATTAATGCTTTCTTGCTTTTAGTAGCTCAGCTAAAAGCATAGCTTCTAGTGAGCAGGTGGCACATTAAATTGAAGCATAAAAGAAAGGGTCTAAAAGTGCTTGAAATGAGAAGGAAAAAGGCCTTCAGAAGATGGGAGTAATGATTACCTTAATTGTTTCAAAAGGAAGAGGACTGATCTATCACTTAGAGGGAGGCTCCAGCCAATGTAGCAATTTTCCACCATCTTTCAACTATGTTGCAGCCATGGAGACCAACGCCTTTGATGAATCACACTCAAATGGGGTCCTTGCTATATTAACTGAATGTCCATAGAGTTATGTAGTGAAAAGATTGAGGTGTTTGGTTACAAGGCCTAGCACCCAATCTGTGACAAATAACAAATATCAATTATTACTATCATTTGATCATTTTGTCATTCATTTCTGAAAATTCTGCTATTCTGTTGTTCTTTAAATGTGTGAACATGACCTGTGGCTTGCGTTCCTTCATGAGCTGTTATCTCAGGTGAATTGTCCAGTGGTTAATAACTGTGACTATTATGTGAAGGATGAGTTTCTATTTGCAACTCTGCTGGATATTAAGATATTTCCAATCAAATGAAGACCCCTGTCTATGAATACCATATCCAGATCAATGTCTATTATAACTGTATGTGACCAATTGGCAGCCTCTTATATTTCAAGTGGTAGGTAAGTGCATCTTAAGAGTTTCAAACTAGTGTTTGGGACTCAGCCACCTTGCTCTCAATAGCAGTATAGTGTTAGGGAGGATTTCTCTAACCCTATTTGGGAGGATGCCTTAGGACAAGCTCCTTGGAAGCAAAAACTGAGATGGAGGTTCTTTTTATTTTTTTTTAAATATTCATTTATTTTTTTGAGAGAGAGAGTGTGTGTGCGAGCAGGGAAGAGGCAGAGAGAGAGGGAGAGAGAGAATCCCAAGCAGGCTCTGTGCCACCAGCACAGAGCCTGACACAGGGCTCAAACTAACTGTGACATCATGACCTGAGCCAAATCAAGAGTTGGACGCCTAACTGAATGAGCCACTCAGGCACCCCAAGATGGGGATTCTTATATAAGCAATTTACTGGCAGAATAATAGAGTACTCTCAGGAAAAACCTGTAAGGGAGTAAGGAAAGCAGAACGAGGGAAGGAAAATCATTAGGAAAGGATGTGGTTTCAGCAGAAGTCTCACTTCAGCCTGATCTCATGGGGAACTCTGGAGCATGAATTGTACCAGTTTGTTCTGCCTTGAGGTGAGGTGGGGGAGGGTGGTGGTTACATCACCCCCTTTAGTCAGTCATCGGCCACAGGCCACCCTCCCAGGAAGGGAGAACCTCCCTGGCTTCTCTGGACTAGGGGGCTCCCATTGGCCAAGGGCAGGTGCCCAAAGAAGGGGACAGCTGTGAGCTGCTATTAGCAGCCGACACCCACAGCAAATGCGGGTGGGGTGTTGTGAGGAGGGAGGTCAAGCCTGGAAAAACAGGATCTGGGTGGGACACCAATAGCATCTGCCTCAGAGGACAAATGGCAATGGCGATTCCAATGCTAGACCTTCATCCAGGAGCAGACCCTAAAGGTAATTCGAACTTCCTTAAGCCATGCCATTTGGATCAATGCCAGCAGCTCTTGAATGCTCAGTAATCGAATTCTCAGTGATGAAATTAGAGCTGCCAAGTGGTACCAACTTATCAGAGAACTCGAGTTACAGAAATGTTCAGCCCACAGTGTACTGTTTCTGTTCCCCTATTTTAACTGTTATTAAATATTTTTAGGTTACTCCAGGTAGAAAATAACACATCAGACGCACAATTCTTGTTCTAGAAATGCTTACATTTTACAACACTTGATGCTATTAGGAATTATCTGTATAAAATGATAAGGTGACATCATGATGATAGGAGTCTAGCTGTCTCCTTTAGAAGTTAAGTCTCACAGGGCAAAGCTGTGGTTTGGATGAGTAATCATGAAAAAAGTCGCAGGGCAATTTGCTAGGGACATGATGTTATATTGTTAGGAGAAAAATAAGTACATTGTATGCTCTGTGTTTCGGTACCAAAGGTTACTTCAGTAACCCACTCTCTGGGGTTAGCAGATGAACTTCAGGTAAGCAAATAACACAAACCAGTATTTGTTTCTGAAGCATATTAAGCACAGTGAGACTCCCTGCAGATTTCAATTCTCATTCCATCTGCTACTATGCTTTCTGGAGGAATGGATTTCATGACCTGAAAGGGTGGTTATAACAGTGCTCCATTATAATGTTTCCTGGTCACAGTCCGTGCTCTGGGCCAGGTAGTACCGGTGCTCTGAATGGAGCTGGAGAGCCTGAATTTGGGAGCACTGGCCACCTGCACGGTTGCTGAGAGGTGCAGTTTTCTGGCATGATGCAGTACGCTCCGGAAGGAACCTGGGGCAAGAGTGCAGCGATGAATTCAGGGTCGAGGAGAGAGCATTTTGTCTTGCAACTACTGAAAAGAATTCTCTCCATAGACAACATATAGGGTGGGTCCCAAAGAGAACAAATGGGGAGAAGCATGATTGGGTGCCTAAAGAAATGACAGAAGGCATCCCACGAAAAGTGCAATAATTGTGTCACTTACTTTCCTTGAAACTCTCAAACAGCCACCTGTGCACACGAAAGGAACGTAGCTAAGTAAGCTGGAAGCTCTTGATCATATTTGATTTCTGTTGTCTTCCAGAGTGCCTGATATTCAATAAGCTTATTACATGTGTTAATTAATATTGTGTTATCATTGATGCCCTAGGGCCCAATTAGTTTTAACTTATACGAGTTTAAACATGTGGTATGAACTGGCCACTTGCATAAAGGGATAGCTTTTTGAGAAATGCTGTATTTATAAATTACCTCAAGAAGACTTGAAGTTTCCCACCCCTTTAGTTAAATAATTTGGTGAGAAAAATCTTGTTTCCTGTTTTCTCTACAGCCCCAAATTTCTCAGAATAATTTTTTGTAGGTAAATGTCGCAGCTCTTGGGGTGATAACCTACTGTTCTTTCCACATCACCAAATATAGCCTGGTGATAAATGGTGTAGCCCAGCAGTCAGAAATAAGAATCTCCTGGGGATCTTGTTAAAATACAGACTTGTAAAAATACCCCAGGGATTATGAGTTATTAGGTCTAGGGTGGGGCTCAAACATCTTATTCATAACAAGCACCCAAGTAGTTCGGTTGCACACGTGTCTCCATGGGCTATTGCCACAATAACATTGTATCACAAACCACCTGCATCTCAGGGGCGACAATAAACATCTACCTCTCACTCATCCATGCATCTGTAAGTTAACTGGAGTACAGTTCATCCACGCTGAACTAGGCTGCAAGCTGTTGGTTAGGTCCAGGTCTGTTCCACGTGTGTCTCATCCTCCTTGAACCAGCATCTACCTAAGGCAGGGCTCTTCTCTTGGAGAAAAGCAGAAGTGGGAGAAGGCAAGCTCTCCACTCAAGCACATGCCAAGCCTCCACTCATATCTGATTCACTCATATCCCACTGGCCAAAGGAAGTAACAGGACCAAAGTCAAAGGAGAGGACATCCTAATGGGGGGAGTAAATATTTGCTGAACACTAATTTAATTCCTCACAAGGTAGTACATAAACTTTGTACTTTGAAAAACACTAAAGTCTTGGGGAGCCTGGGTGGCTCAGTCGGTTAAGCATCTGACTCTTGATATCAGCTCGGGTCACGATCTCACGGTTCTTGAGTTCACACTGTGAGTTTAAGTCTGGCATCGAGCTCTGTGCTGACAGTGCGGAGTCTGCTTGGGATTCTCTCTCTCCTTCTCTCTCTCTCTGTCCCTCCTCCACTTACTCTCTCTCAAAATAAATAAACATTAAAAAATTTTTTTGGAAAACACTAAAGTCTCTTGAATTATCCAGGGAAGATGAATACAAGGACAATTTTGAATTTAGTTATTCAACAAATACTTAATGAATGACTACCAAATGCCAGGGAGGCAGATAATTAATTATTTGTCTTTAAAGAATCCTGTCCAGAGGCAAGTAAGTACATAGATAATTACCAGGCAATGAGCCAGTTAATATATAACAGAAGTAACAGAAGAGTTACTTTTAAAAATTTTAAACAGACCTAAAAACCAAAATGTAATGCTTTCTGTGGTCCAGGAATTATAAAGAATCCTTAAGATATGGGAGACACACAGAGTCAGATCATAAGATGAAATCAGACCCAGAGTACTCACTGAAGAAGACTGCTACAAACTATGGGGGTGTCCTCTGGAATGTTCCAGCTCACAGGTTTTAGACATGAGGGCAAAGGAGACCTGGGATACCATCAGTTTAGAAAACAGCAAGAGATGACTTTTCATTGGCCCCAACTGGGGCTCACATCCACCCCTGAACCATTCCTATGACACTATTCAGCCCAATATGGATCATTATCCTGCTCCTAAAGGAAGAAGGTGAGGTGGTCAGCCACATGAACAGTGTGTGAGGTGGTTTCCCAAAGGAAAATCAAGGTACTGTCAAAAGAAATATGTCCTCCATGCTGGAAAACTATACAGCATAAATAAAAAGATTTACTTATGCTGAAATGGAAATAACTTCAAGACATAGTGTTGAGTAAAATAAAGTTGCGGAGTATTGTATAGATGGTATTTACGTGAATAAATAGTAGCCCCTCTCTCTCTGTTTTAAGTGGGGGGTAGGGTGAAGTGAGAAATGTTGCTGGATGAGAGAATGATAGTAAAAACAAGGTTGGCAAGGCAGAAAGAAAGAGATGTGTTTGGGAAACCGGAAAAAGTAATTTTTGTTTGTCACACAACACTTGCAGGGTGACAGGAATCTAGTTTGGAAAGGAAGTTAGGCAATATTTTGAAGAGCCTTACATTGCAGGGTAAGAGATCTGCCTAATGCTGTTTCTCAAACTTGGCACTATGGATATTTTTAACCAGATAATTCTTTGCACAGGCCGTCCTGTGCATCTGTTTTGTGCCCTGGCCTAATGGTGTTCTTCTCTTTATCTCCTCTCTTCAGACAGCCAGAAATGTCCCCAGACTTTATCATATTCCCTGGGGGCAAAGTTATTCCTGGTTGAACACCACCCCTGTAGACAATGGGAATCGGGGAAGGTTTCAGCAAGCCTTCATATAATCAAAAATATGCTTTCCCTTACCTTCCACATGTAATCCACCACCAAGTAATCTAACCTTTTTTTTTTTTTAATATCTCTTGAATCCTTTCCTTATATCACTGTTCGTACTGATTTTGGAAAGGCCTTCATCATTCCCACAGAGATCCCTGCAATAGCTTCTTACCATATAAATTATATATTCCTGTATATACATTTGTATATCTAAAAATGCATGGAAATGTTATAGGATGCACACTAAAGTCCTAAAAAATAGTAAGTGCTTAACTTGGTGAAGAGACTGGGATTTGGAGAGGAGGTATAATAGAAAGGGATTTCGAATTTTTCTATATTATTTGAGGATGGTTGCCCTTCTCCACTCACTAGAAATCCCAAAACAATAGGACAGAACTTTGACTATCCTGCTCACTACTGTATCTTTAGAGCTTTGAAGAGCGTCTGGCACATTTTTAGTAGGTGCTTAGTAAATGTTGATGAAATGAATGAATGAAGAGGTGCTGTTGGCATGTTTATGGAATGAATGAATGAATGAATGAAGAGCTGTGAGAGGCCATGGGTCGATCAGGAAACTTCAAGTCATTTGGCATGACCACAGTGCTTGGAACAAAAGGAGTGGCAGGAGATGAATTGGAAAGGTAGGCAAGTGTCCACTCATACACAGTGCAAGGAAATTGCATTATTCACTGGCTAACAGAGACATCAGCTAGGTAGGAGACATGATAGGGTTTACATTTTAGAAAGGCCACTTGTACAGCCATTTGAAGGATGGAATGGAGGAAAACAAGATGCTGAACCAAATATCAGTCAAAGGCCTGTTGTCAGAGCCCAGATGAGAAGTGATGACTCCTGAAACAAGGGAGGGGCAGGAGGGATGAGGAGCAGATGATGGTTTTGAGAGATATGCAGGCCCAGTTTACCTATGGATGCTAGGGAGGGTGGGAGAGGGGGTTTCTAAGACAACCCCAGGTAGCTGGATAGGCAACTTCAGGGATTATGGTGCCAGTCATCTGGAGAGGGGAAAGGTGAAAAGAAGTTCATGGGTGCAGGTTATGAGCTCATCCTCAGATGTTGATTTCAAGGATATTCTGGATCATCCTGGTAGAGATGTCCAACAGAAAACCTGGGGTCTGCAGTAAGGTCTCATTTTTTTCCTACCCAGGAAGAGGTTTCAATATTTCATTGACATTTTTAAAAGGAGCCAGTCCTCAGACAACAGAATGTTTAGTGCTTACTAACTTAACGGAGGAGGGGGAGCCCAGCAGAGATGGTTTTGTCCTAGAGCCAGCTTTCCCTAATAAACATTATCCTCTTGCTTCATTAGCAAGAACAACATACATTGTGTATTTTGCCATAAGGAAAGAGACTGAAAAACGTACTCCTGGGAGAGTTAAAAACAGAAGGTACACAGAGAGGTGTTTGGGGACACAGGTTGCCTTCAATTTAAAGGGATTATCCGGCCGAGAATTGCTGAGGGAGAGACAAAGGAACTCAAAATCCTCTCAGCTGGCCGGAACCTCAGCTCTCAGCTCTGAAACCCAGAACACCCATTTCTTTCACCTGCTGGTACAGCATTCTCTCTCTTTCACACCTTACAGGGTGATTAATGGCATGATTTGGGATGAAGGGCCATAAACCTTGATGGCCATGATGTTCTGATTCCCTTGGGAACAGAGTTCTGCACCTGGCACTTCAGCACAGGGAGCAAAGGAGTACAAAAGAGACTTTCACCCTGGATTCTTTTTCCCCACTCTGAAAAGGTGAAGCCTGGGATGAGGAGAACTTTCCTCTCCCACAACAAAAGCTGAAAACTTAAACCTACCTTGTGCCTAACTACCATTTCTGGAAAACCTTCCCTTCTTTGTTTCTTTGTTTTTCGCAGCCATTGGAACTGGATTGTTCAAAGAAGTACCTGATCTTGTTTGTCAGATGAGAAACCAAAAATGCTGACCCTGAATTCTTTTATTTGCTCCTGCTGCTAACCTAGCAGTACTGCAGAATCTCAGATGCTTCAGCAGCTTTAGTCAGGCTGGGGGTACAGAATAATGAATGCATAAAGCTCCTTGACAGGAACCTTCTCTTCCCTCTGGAGGCAGGGAGGCCATTACCAAGGAGTAAGCACAAAAAGAAATGATATGTAGGCAGAGGAGGACAAAGGGTAATTTCAGCCAGTGCCGAAATTGACCTGCTGGTAATGTTTCTACTCAGGATTGTTTTTCTGCTTTGTTGTGTTGTCTGGGTCCTGCTATTAATTTTGTCAGAGGAAGAAAGTGAACCCATAAGGGCAGAGGTAGTATTTCATTCATCTCCAGGACTTAGCACAGAATCTCAATTTAGAGAGGCAGAGATTACGGAGAGGGCACCTTTTGCACATTCAAAAGGTAAATCACATTTATTTTCGGTTTGCAAAAGAGAAACATAGGTTTGGAGATGTCAAGAGACTGGTTCAAAATGCAAAGCTGGTCAATACAGTATTTTAATTGGGCATCTTTGCAGGTAAGCAGCAGAATACAATTCTGGCATATTTAACCAAAAAAAAAAAATCATTTACTGGAGGGATATTGGCATACAGAGAAGTTGGGAATCTAGAAACCCAAAGCACAAAAAAGGCCAGGAGTTAGGACAGATGCAAAGATAGTAGAGATTACCCGATAATCTCACTTAGGAGTCAATTCATGCAAACATTTTCCCCTATCCTTGCCATTACTCTGATCAAGATGGTCAAAGTCCCAGCAAAAAGCATTGGCCAAGATTGCCCAACCTCAGATGCACATACCCACCACTTGGAGAGCAAGACATTTTCTCTAAGACTTAGATTCCCATCAAGTCTATATACAGTGGGGAAAAGGTTATTCCCCCAAAGGAAAATGGAGCACTGTTCGAAAGGGGAAATGGGGACTGAGTGGCCATAAAATTCAAATGACCACCTCAGAGTTGGGGTTCAAGCTTTGATACCAAACTTTGTACTCTTTAACTAGGCCAGCATGATATAAGCAGTGGTTCTCAACCAGTGGTTATTTTGTCCCCCTGTGCCCAGGGACACTCAGCAATAATCTAAGCAAAGACATTTTTGGTTGTTACAGCTGAGAAGAGGTGCTGTTGGCACCTAGTGGACAGCAGCCAGAGATGCTGAGGAAAATCCTGCAAAGCACAGTACATCCCTCCACAAACCAGTGACCCAAACCACAATGTCAATAGTGCTAAGTTTGAGAAACTCTAGTATAAGCAAAGACAGGGGATGGAGATAATACACTGTGGTTTAAGAAAATTCAATAATTCAATTTGGTGCAAGAATGGGTCACATATAGAAAAGTAGAAGGGGGGAAAAAACTCAGAAAAGAGTTTCAGACCAGATTTTGTAGGGTCTTGAATGGCAGGCTAAGTTGTCTAAACTATATTTAATAGCATTGGGTGCTTCTTAGGCCAAAATTATACCTCAGTTGCCTGGGCATGGCAGATCTCTCCATGTATGCTGAATTTTTATCTCTAGAAGACTTTTACAGCACAAGTTTGAATGACATGAGACTGTCAGTGACAAAGCGCCATTAATATCCCCCATCCTAGACAAACTCTCAGGGTCCCAAAGTTTTGCTTCACTGTACTCCTCACATCTTTCAGGTATATGATATTGGAAAAGCCATCACTTCTAGAGTGGGTTCTCCTCCTAAAGAGATTAATGCTATTATCAACATTCTTTCAGGTATAGCCACTGAATGATCTTGATTCTTTCCAAAACAACCTGTTTTTATAATTAACGTATTTCCCTGAGTCCCATTTGTTCACATCTCTGAAATCAGAATGAACTTACAATTGATAGTATGTCCTAGTGTCACTGACAGCCCTTTTTTCTTTCTTAGGGATGTACAAAATAGTGGCACGATCAATGGCACGTTAAATTTAATGAAATATGATATATTTATTTTCTTCTCATTTGTCACTGGTTCAGTTTTATTCACTCTCATTTAAAGAGCTGGCTGTTGGCATTGTATGTAGGTATTAGTGTTGAACTCTGGCAGAATGCTAAGAACCATACAGAATATCATGATGGAACTGGCCCCTCTCTGTCATCATTATTTTGTAATTAGAAATACAACTCTTCTGTTGAACAGAAGAGGTTTTGTAACCATGCAACCATCTCCCCAGTGGGAACATCCAGGGCCTGCCCCCAGTGAAATGTGTTTCAAAGCTTTTAAAGAGTATGTGAAAGAAACATTCATTCAGGTTGAATTGCCTTGGCATATGCTTTTGGGCTGTTCTTATTTTATACAGACTTCCTTGGTCCATCATTAGATAATTTTATTTGTGCAAAGAAAATGGAGTAAAATTTCCTTCTACATCCTTTATCTATTTCTCATCTTCATCCTCTAACGGGACTTCCTCCATTCCTTTTTCATCACCATACATCAGTAAGATTAATATGTAATGAAATCCACCCTCCTGCAATATTATCAGCCTAAGATACAAAGGCGTTAAGTAAGGCTAAAGAAGGAGAACGGGCGATGAATAGTGGTGAAGCTTAAGCAACTGTGAATTTCCAGGAAATATTTATGAGCTGATTTAAATACTAATGAGCTGGTAGTCTGACAGAAGCAAGACTAAAATACAGGAGCACAAAGTCTCAGCTGGCCCGTGGGCTGTCTTATATCTACACAAGCTGTACAGTAGAGCGGCCACATTTTAAGCCTCCTGCTGAACAGACATTTCAAAATGCGGTTAAGTGAGAAATTGACATGTTCCCACCGATTTCAATTTTTTATTTCTGTCATCGTATTTACTAGTCAATTTGAATCCCAGGTTGAAAAAGATATCGATGCCCTGAATGTAAAAACCTCTTCCCCCAAACCTGTTATCTAAATGACCACTGTATCAGGAAAGACTCTTTCAATTTCCTTTACTATGTCCCCTTTAAGGATCCACCAAATAGCCTCTTGTTACAAGTTCCTATGCAGCAGCATGAACAGGTCTCTGGAGTGTAGTAAGAGGTAATTTATCTGAAAGTGTCTCCTGTCTCAGCCTGACTGCAGAAAATACTTCAGTCGCCTATGGGTTAGAAAAGATGAAAACACTTGCTATTATAATAAAACAAATTTCACTTCGAAGGAGCTTTGTACATGTATTGCCTTGGGCCTGACAATCTGCTGACTTGATCCAAAATAAACAACTGGGTTTTGCATTTCTAAATCATATTTCAAAGTTCCACACACAGAATTGCTGTTAGGGCTTATTCAGTGGGGACTTTTTTTCTTTCTTTCTTTTCTTTCCTTTTTTTTTTTTTTTTTTTTTTTTTTTGCATTTTTCCTAACATGAAGATGCTAAGTAAAGCAAGGAGAAAAATAGGAGGAGCAACCCAGAGAGATTCTGGAAAACTAGTCATCTTTAGAACAGGAAGCTATGTATCTCCACAGTTAGACAGCAGAGAGTTTGGTCACAGCATCTAGAAAACTTACACACATCGTGTTGCCCCAGGGGTACGATGCCCAGCAGGCCTAGGACTAGAATGAGTGCAGTGACACACTAACTTCAGGTGCAAAATAGAAGGTGGCACCAAAGAAGCTCAGTGATCAAGGCAAATACTATCTTTATGTAATATTTTTAAAACTCAAAATTAAGGCAAAAGCCTATAAAAACAACATAGTACCATTTTAAATAAAAACAGGATCCAACAATGCCAGGCCATGTCATATTGGAGCCTGAGGCAAAAGGAACAATGCATACCCCTACAAATATGGTTTTGTGGGTTTTTAAAATGTGTAGGTTTTTTCCCCTAGAAATCAGTTTTGAATATATTGCTGATTAGTTTGCTTCTATTAAATCCAGGAAAGTAAAATTATAAAAGAATTCTGTTTGTGGTAGAAGTCAAATGTTTAAACTTAAAATACTATTGCGAATTTCCATATGGCTCCCTTTCTTCAATATTTTCTCATCTATATGAATGTTTTGTCCAGAGCTCTGCTGTGATAGCATTGCACAGAACTAGCCCAGCCGTGTTAAAGATATTAAAGATATGCAAGGCTGGAAAATCAAGCTGAAGGCCACGTTAAGACCTCTTGTCAAGGATATTCTGGTAATCTGGGACCACATTTTATTTTACACACAACATTTGTGGACCACTGCATTAGGGTGCTACAGTTAACAGACAACCCATACTTCATTACTTAATGATGCAAAAATTTGCTTTCAGATAGTAAAAAGTCCAGAGCAAGCGGGGCTACAAGAAACAGTGAGCTCAACATCTCAATGGCACCAACCAAGATCCAGGTCCTTTTCATCGTCCTACTCTGCCAAACAGTTGGCTTCATTGTGGGCTGGCTCCTCTCATAGGTAGAAAGTGGCTGGCTCGATTCCTCAGGTCCCACACAGATCTGACAGGGCCTCACAAAAGAGAAGAGGAAATTTTTTTCCCTTTTGGTCTCATTTTAAGAGTGAGAAACTGCTGGGGCACCTGGGTGGCTCAGTCGGTTAAGCATCCACTTCAGCTCAGGTCATGATCTCACGGTTCTTGAGTTTAAGCCCCACATTGGGCTCTGTGCTGACAGCTCAGAACCTGGAGCATGCTCTAGATTCTGTGTCTCCCTCTCTCTCTGCCCCTCCCCCGCTTGCACTCTGTTTCTCTCCCTCTCTCAAAAATAAAATAAAATAAAATAAACATTAAAAAAAAAAGATTTAGAAACTACTTCTTAGAAGCCTTCCAACAGACCTTTCCTACATCTTATTGGCTAGAATGAGGTCATACACCACCTTTAAAACCAATCCCGGAGAAGGGAAATGGGATAATAAGGATAGGCTCAGGTTAATCAAGATTCACCCTAAGTCACATCATGGGGCGGGGGGGGGGGGGGGGGGGGGTGGGGAGGGCGGTGTAGATAGTTACCCAAACGTAGTTAGGGCTTTGTAGCAAGGAAAATGAAAGAAATAGCTGTCAACTGGGCAGCCAGCAATGTCTCCTACAAATGCCAATTATAGGTGGCCAGACAGTGGGTAGGAAATATATCACTAATTTTTGTGTCAGGTTTATCATTCACCAGTATAGGAAATGGCCATGATGTCACACAAGGCAAACTGCAAAAATCTTGAATGAAACAATACAGGTAGATCCAACAATATAGTTAGACCTCCCAGCTGGCAGCAGGAGAAATTCCAAGTAGATCATAGAATTATTTTTTTTTTTTAGTAGATCATAGAATTAAATGGAACAACTTTACTACTATTAAATGAACACATTGGAGAACTCTATTATAATCTTGGAGTAGGAGAAAACTTTCTAATTATTACTTAAAATCAAGAAGCCATAAAGAAAAAAATTTCAGCATGGAACAAAAACACCAGAAACAAAGCCAAAAGATAATTGATTAACTGGGGGTGGGGCAGACTGTGACTCATATCATAGATAATAACCTAATCTCCCTATTGCATAAAAGCTCCTAGAAATCAGCAAGGGACAAAAAAACCAGCAACATATAGAATAACATAGAATAAGAGGCAAAAGATATAAATATCCAATTCACAAGGGAAAAAACATATGAAATGTTCACTTTCTTTTTTTTCTTTAAGTTTTTATTTATTTGAGAGAGAGAGAGAGAGAGACAGCACGAGCAGGGGAGGGGCAGAAAGAGAGGAAGACAGAGGATCCAAAGCAGGCTCCCTGCTGACAGCAGAGAACCGGATATAGGGCTCAAATTCACGAACCGTGAGAACATGACCGGAGCCAAAGTTGGAGGCCTTAATTGACTGAGCCACCCAGGCACCCATGAAATGTTCATTTTCACCTGATTTCTTATTAAGAAAATTAAATATTAAAGCTATCCTGACGGGTGCCTGGGTGGCTAAGTGTTGAACATCTGACTCTTCATTTCGGCTCAGGTTATGATCCCAGGGTCATGAGATCGAGCCCTGCATCGGGCTCCACACTGAGTGTGGAGTCTGCTTAAGATTCTATCTCTCTCTCCCTCTGCCCCTCTCCCAACTCATGCACTCTCTCTCTAAAATTAAAAATATAAATAAATAAATAAATAAATAATAAATTTCTGTACAGTGATTTTGTATCCTGTGACTTTACTGAATTCATTTTTCAGTTCTAGCAGTTTTTTGATGGACTCTTAAGGGTTTTCTAATATGGTATCATGTCATCTGCAAATAATATATATATAATGAAAGTTTTACTCTTCCTTACCAATTTGGATTCCTTTTATTTCTTTTTGTTGTCTGACTGCTGTGGCTAAGACTTCCAGCGCTATGTTGAATAAAAAATGGTGAGAGTGGACATCTTTGTCTTGTTCTTGACCTTAGGGGAAAAGCTCTCAGTTTTGCCCCATTGAGGATGATGTTAGCCATGGATTTTTCATATATGGCCTTTATTATGTTGAGGTATGTTCCCTCCAAATGTACTTTGTGAAGGGTTTTTATCATGAATGGATGTACTTTGTCAAATGTTTCTTTGTGTATTGAAATGATGATATGGTTCTTATCCTTTCTCTTATTGTTGTAATGTATCATGTTGGTTAATTTGTGAATCTTGAACCACACTTGCAATCCAGGAATAAATCCCACTTGATCATGGTTAATGATTTTTTAACATATTGTTGGATTCAGTTTGCTAGTATTTTGTTAAGGATTTTTGCATCGATGTTCATCAGAATAATTGGCCTGTAGTGCTCTTTTTTTGTGTGTTGTCTTTATTTGGTGTCAGTATCAGGGTAATGCTGACCTCATAGAATGAATCTGGACATTTTTCTTTCTTTTCTAATTTTTTGGAATAGTTTGAGAAGAACAGATATTCAATCTTCTTTAAATTTTTGGTATAATTCACCTGTGAAGCCATGTCATCCTGGACTTTTGTTTGTTGGGAGTTTTTAGATTACTGATTCAATTTCTTTGCTGGTTATCAGTCTGTTAAAATCTTTTGTTTCTTCCTATGTCAGTTTTGGTAGGTTATATGTTTCTACGAATTTATCCATTTCTCCAAGGTTGTCCAATTTGCTGTCACATAAGTCTTCATAATATTCTCTTATAATTGTTTGTATCTCTGTGGTGTTTGTTGTTATTTCTCCTCTCTCATTTATGGTTTTATTTATTTGAGTCTTTTTTTCTTAATAAGTCTGACTGGAGGCTTATCAATTTCATTGATTTATTTCAAAGAACCAGCTCCTGGTTTCATTAATCTACTCTATTGTTTGTTTAGTTTCTATATTATTTATTTCTGCTCTAATCTTTATTATTTCATTCCTTCTGCTGGTTTTAGGTTTGGTTTGTTGTTCTTTTTCTAGTTCCTTTATGTGTGAGATAGGTTGTTTAGTTGATATTTTTCTTGCTTCTTGAGATTGGCCTGTATTGCTATAAAATTCCCTCTTAGAATTGCTTTTGCTGCATCCCAGAGGTTTTGAACCATTAGATTTTCATATCCATTTGTTTCCATGTACTTTTTTACTTCTTTTATTCCTGGCTGACCCCAAAATCTGCATTTCTTCACTGTTGCCTACATTCATGTTCCAAATCTTTAACGTACCATTCAAGGAAAATTACAATTTAGCTCGAATCAATCTTTCCACAGTTGATTCCTACTAAGCTCCCCACTCCTACCCTCCATGCATGATACACACATACACAACCACTGCTATCCCTGGAACCTCTCCCTAAAGATAATTACTGTTAATAGTTTTCATTTCAGAAAAAATATAATGTGCTTGTGCCTACATTTATATTGTATGCACATTGCTTTTCAAAAAATTTACCTAGGTGATCATCTTTTTATGTATTACATATTTTTAAGAATTTTCCATATCATGAACTTTTCCCTTTTATTTATATATCTTGTGATTTTTATATATCAGTACATATGGGCTTTTTAATGGTTAGATAATATTCTGTCACAGGGATATATCATATTTTAACTTACTTTTTCCCTTGCTGGACATTTATGTTGTTTCTATTATAGTTGTTCCACAAGTGATGGTATAATAAACACTTTGGCACGTTTTTACCATAATATCAAAATGTAATTGTTAGACAAATATTATGTGCATTTAAAAATATGATTGAGGGTTGCCTGGGTGGCTCAGTCAGTTAAGAGTCTGACTTCAGCTTAGGTCATGATCTTACAGTTCGTGAGTTAGAGCCTCGCATCAGGCTCTGTGCTGACAGCTCAGAGCCTGGAGCCTGCCTTGGATTGTGTGTCTCTCTCTCTCCTTGTCCCTCCCCTGCTTGTGCTCTGTCTCTTCTCTCTCTCTCTCAAAAATAAACATTAAAAAAATTTTTTTAACATGATTGATATGGGGTTCCTGGGTGGTTCAGTCAGTTAAGCATCCCACTCTTGATTTCAGCTCAGGTCACGATCTCATGGTTCATGAGTTCAAGCCCCGCATCTGCATTGTCAGTGCAGAGCCCGCTTGAGATTCTCTTTCCCTCCCTCCCTCTCTCTCTGCCCCTCCCCTGCTTGTGCATGCAATCTCTCTCTCTCAAAATAAATAAATAAACTTTAAAAATATAGGGGCGCCTGGGTGGCTCAGTCAGTTGAGCGTCCGACTTCAGCTCGGGTCATGATCTCACAGTCTGTGAGTTTGAGCCCCGCATCGGGCTCTGTGCTGATGGCTCAGAGCCTGGAGCCTGCTTCCGATTCTGTGTCTCCCTCTCTCTCTGCCCCTTCCCTGCTCATGCTCTGTCTTTCTCTGTCTCAAAAATAAATAAAAACATTAAGAAAAAAATTAAAAAAATATATATATATATGATTGATAGTGTCAAATTGCCTTCACAAAGGGTGTATCAGGCTATGCTTTCAACAAGTATATGAAACAACTCCTTCCTTCTGCACTCTCACCAATATTGATTTTGAAACTTTAAAAAGTTGCCTGATAGGCAAAAAGTATTCTTTTTATGCTTAATTCACATTTCCTTAATTATGAGAATTAGCATGTTTTTATACAAATTTGTATTTATTTTTCTATGAACCATCTATTTTAGTTTGGTAGAGTCAAATGAAGCCATCTTTTCTATTATGACTCCAGGGTTTAGAGTTGTGTTTAGAAAGTCTTCTCTATTGGGGCACCTGGGTGGCTCCGTCGGTTAAGGGTCCGACTTTGGCTCAGGTCATGATCTCATAGTTCATGAGTTCCCCTCCCCCACTCACACTCTGTGTCTCTTTCTCTCAAAAATAAATAAACATTAAAAAAAATTTTTTAAAAAGAAAGACTTCTCTACTTCCACATGTTACACACAAACATGTACACACACACACACACACACACACACACACAAACTCCCCTATATTTTCTTTTAGTCTCTCATATATCTTTAAATGTGTAAATCTTTAGCCCATTTAGATTTGGTTGGGGGTAGAAATAAGGTGATTTATCCTGAGAGGTTAGACTGTAATTTAATTATTTTCCCAAATGTCCTAATAGAACTTCCTGAACAATCTATACCTTCTTAATTGTTTTAAATTATAAAGTATATTATATTCTAAATTCCCATAGGTAATAGGTCTTATCTATTCTATTCTATATATCTGAATATCTCTTCTCACCTAATACACATTTAGGTTACTATAGCTTTATAGATATTTTTCAGCTGATGAGGCTGGTCACCACCTCATAGTGCTTTTTTTTTTCTTTACAAAATATTCTTAGCTATTTTAGAATATTTAATCTTCCAGAAGAACGTACAGGATAATTTGAGGAAAATGATATTTTTATACTATCAAGTTCTTCTGACCCTAAGTCCAGTCCTCAAAATGTCACATGAAATCACTAGATAATTACTTAGTGAACCTGAGACCAAATCCTTGTGGACATTTCTGACTAGATTAGTTTGTGTGAGTCATCTGAATCTATGGCATAATTACACAATTCTCCCCTTTCTTGTGTAGGCACATGAGAATTACATGGGTATCAGGGAAACCAGACCCAGAGTAAAAAATAAACAGTCCCTCCATATCCTTCAGGAATTTTTTAATAGAAAAATCAATCATTTACATCCTGTCCACAGTGAGAGTGGAGCTCCAGCCACAATCAATAGTGAGGCTGATGTGTGCTGGAGGCTGTATGCATCTTGGGTGTAGGATTCCTGGCTCCTGGCCATAACCAATATAGGAATAAATGCCATTTAATTCCACCCAGCTGTTCCTGGGGCCTTCCATGGGTGGGTCTGTCTAGGGGTGTTTCATTCGAATCCCAGGAAAAAATGTGCCCCTCAATTGCTTGGCACAGAGCCAGATTTGCTAGGCCTTTCAAACACACCACTGTGGGGGAGAAGCCACGAAGGCTGTTCACATCACGGACCAACTAGCCCAAGGTGTTCTACTGGGGTCCCTGCCAGTCTGCTGCAGTGCTGTAAACTCATACTTCACTTCATACATAAAAACCAGTGCTTTGTGTTCAGTGATATCTTTCTAACATCTGAGGTTAAGATATCTTTACCTATATAAAGAAATGGAGCAGTGTAAATAATTAAATAGATTACACTTTACATAGTATTAAAGATGACATCAATCTATGTAAATTAGTGTAATGAAGAGATTGTCATGTTCTTATAAAATAAAAAATAGACCTTCTTTTGGTTGTCAGTAGGCTACCAAATTGATGGGTTGTGTGTTTAGGTGCCAAAAAAGCAATTTCAGGTTCTGTAAAGAGTAGTCATTTCCCATTTCCCATCATATAATTCCAGTGTTATAGTTCAAAATTATCCTTCTTCCCCTGAAAAACAAATAAATGCAAGGGACCTATGTGGTGTGCTCTTTTGTTATTGTTCTGTTTTGTGTTGATGCTTTCCAAGATTCTTAGAGGGTTTAGAAATTGTGCACAATGTTCAAGGTTATACCAAGAGAGTGGCTAGTGTGGCTGAGGCCAGGTGGCATAGTAGAGTTGGGAGGTTCATTGGAACTGAAGTATGGCTAAATGGGCTTGGGGCAGCCCCAAATCAAAGGCTCCCTGCATTTTTGCCCTGGTAGGCAGAAGTTATATAGGGAATAGAAGAAAAGGGTTCTTGTTGAGAACCCACTTGATGCAAGGTGTATATTTGATCATAATCAGTCCCCACCATACCCTGCTTTAAGAACTATGCCTCACTATTTAAATTAGCCATATATATTTTAATTCATTAATCAAACTCTGAACAGTTACAATATGGAAAATCTGTAGGCTGGCCACCTCCCCTTTTAGGAAAGGAAACATATTTATTGAGTACCCACTATGTTTCAGATTTGTGTTAAGAATGCTGTTGAAGGGCGCCTAGGTGACTCAGTTGGTTAAGTGACCAACTTTGGCTCAGGTCATGATAGCATGGTCCATGGGTTCGAGACCCATGCCGGGTTCTGTGCTGATGGCTCGGAGCCTGGAGCCTGCTTCAGATTCTATGTCTCCCTCTCTCTCTGCTCCTCCCCCACTTGCACACTGTCTCTGTCTCAAAAATAAATAAATGTTAAAAAAATAAAATAAAATAAGAATGCTGTTGACAATTTCTAGCCCATCTTAGCTTTTCTGTATTTTGAATCCATATTAATTTACATAATAGATTTTTCTAAATATTCACTTTAAATTTTTTTAATGTTCATTTATTTTTGAGACAGAGAGAGACACAGTGCAAGCAGGGGAGGGACGGAGAGAGAGAGGGAAACACAGACACAGAATCCGCAGCAGGCTCCAGGCTCTGAGCTGTCAACATAGAGCGTGATGCTGGGCACAAACTCACGAACCATGAGATCATGACTTGGGCCAAAGTTGGACATTTAACTGACTGAGCCACCCAGGTGCCCCTCTAAATATTCAATTTTAAAAATGTATTGCATAATCTACAGCACTTAGACAAAGAGAAGTTGGGAATTTCACCAAAGGAGAAGTTTTAATTTCTTAGGAGAATAATTTCTTCTGAGATCTAGATGCTCCAGTCGAAAGTGTTTTAGAATGTTCTCAAGCCCTGTAGAGTGCAACACATCGTAGGAAGGGGACTTCCTCCCAAGCTACATATTTCAAATAACAAATAGAATGTGCTAGAGTGGGGCTGTCTTGGGTATGGCTGACTGTTGCTCAGCATCCATTCAGTCTCATTCTCTGTGCTTCCATGCAGCAGAGCCTGATACAGTAAAATCTACATTTTCTAGACTCCCTTGATGCCAGAGTTCTGGATGTCACATGGGCTCTGGCAATGGGATTGCACTTACATTTGATTTAGATTATGGGAATGAAACCAAGAACATCTTCCTGTGACTTTTTCTACTGACAAACAAGGTCTCAGTGTCAAGCAGCAGGTGGTGGCTGGACTCAGACTTCCAATATCTAGTCTCCAGCTTTAAGAGGGTAGAGAGGTCTTACAGAGGTGAAGAGGCAGTGTTCACTACAGTGGTGGCTTCTTGGTCCCTATATTACCTCTATAGCTGTGTGTTCTTAAACTCAATATTGCCAGTAGCCACAGCTGATCCCTGCTTTTCCATCCAATGGTTTTAGAACTATCTAATGCCCTGTATTAAGTTACTTTTCTATTTAAAATACCTAAAGTTGGGGGGCGCCTGAGTGGCTCAGTTGGCTAAGCGTCTGACTTCGGCTCACGTCATGATCTCACAGTTCATAAGCTTGAGCCCTGTGTCCAGCTCTGGGCTGATAGCTCAGAGTCTGGAGCCCACTTCAGATTCTGTGTCTCCCTCTGTCTGCCCCTCCGCTGCTTGCACTCTATCTCTCACATTGTCTCAAAAATAAATAAACATTTAAAAATATTTTTTTAATAAATAAAATAAAATAAAATACCTAAAGTTGGGATACCTGGATGGCTCAGTCAGTTGAGCATCAGACTTTGGTTCAGGTCATAATCTCATGGCCCTTGAGTTTGAGTCCCACGTTGGGCTCTGTGCTGACAGCTCAGAGCCTGGAGCCTGCTTTGGATTCTATGTCTCCCTTTCTCTATGCCCCCCCACTGGCTCACACTCTGTCTCTCTTTCTTTCAAAAATAAACATTAAAAAAAAATAAAATACCTAAGTTGTTCTGTTTCCTGTACTAAACCCTGACTGATACAGGAGAGCCTTAAAAGTTTTTGAGGTCCTCTGAATTTAAATTTTTCCCCCAGGAATGAAGTACTAGCAAGAAGGAAATAAATGTTTAGTATATTTAAGTCACGTTTTCATAAGTAATTTATTCTAGAATAATTAGAAGGCATAATAATAGCTTACCTTTATTATGCATTTATAGTCATTACTCTATTTAATCCTTGTAGAAAACTCCATTTTACAGAAGAGAACCCCAAGGGTTAGAGAAGTTAAAAACATTTTTTAATTAATTTATTTAGAGAGAGTGTGAGCGAGCACACAAATGTGTGTGATTCAGGGAGGAACAGATAGAGAGGGAGAGACAGAATCCCAAGCAGGCTCAGTGCCGTCAGCCCAGAGCCTGATGTGGGGCTCAAACCTATGAACTGTGAGATCATGACTTGAGCTGAAACCAAGAGTCAGGGGCTTAACTGACTGAGCCACCCTGGTGCTCCCCAAGGGTTAGAGAAGTTAAGGAACTTTTGTTTGACAGTATTGGAGTAGACAGAACAATGGCGTCCCCTAATAGATGCCTCCATCCTAATCCCCAGAACCTGATTACTATGCCGCCTTACCTGACAAAAGGAGCTTTGCGGGTGTGATTAGATAAAAGCTGTTGAGATGGGGAGAGTGTCCTGAGTTATCCAGGTGGGTCCAATGTCATCACAAGGGTCTTGATAAGAGGGAGGCAGGAGTCCAAAGTAGAAGGACAAGTGACAACCAAATCAGAGATCAGAGAGGGAGAGGTTTGAGGATACCACACTGCTGGCTTCAAAGATGGAGGGTGGGGCCGTGAGCTAAGGACTGCAGGTGGCCTCTAACACCTGGAAAAACAAGGAAATGGATTCTCCCCTAGAGCCTCCAAAAGGGATGCAGTCCTGGGGTGCCTAGGTGGCTCAGTCGGTTAAGCATCTGACTTCGGCTCAGGTCATGATCTCCCGGTGAGTGAGTTTGAGCCCCGTGTCCAGCTCTGTGCTGACAGCTCAGAAAGCGGAGCCTATTTCAGATTCTGTGTCTCCCTTGCTTTCTGCCCCTCCCCCACTCCTGCTCACACACTCTCTCTCTCTCAAAAATAAATAAACATTTAAAAAATTAAAAAAAAAAAGGGATGCAGTCCTGTTGACCCATTTTAGACTTCTGACCTCTAGAACAGTAAGAGCATAAATTGTGTTGTTGTTGTTGTTTTTTTAAGTGCATCAAAAATGTATTTAAAAAGCAAACCTTCATGAAGGGCTCTGTAAGTGATAAATTTAATTTTTCAATGTCCTAAAAACATAATTTATTTTATTTTTATTTTTTAAATTTATATCCAAGTTAGCATATAGTGCAACAATGATTTCAGGGGTAGATCCCTTAATGCCCCTTACCCATTTAGCCCATACCCCCTCCCACAACCCCTCAAGTAACCCTGTTTGTTCTCCATATTTAAGAGTCTCTTATGTTTCATTCCCACCCTGTTTTTATATTATTTTTTTCCCTTCCCTTGTGTTCATCTGTTCTGTGTCTTAAAGTCCTCATATGAGTGAAATCATATGATTTTTGTCTTTCTCTGACTAATTTCACTTAGCGTAATACCCTCCAGTTCCATCCACGTAGTTGCAAATGGCAAGATTTCATTCTTTTTGATTGCCGAGTAATACTCCATTGTATATATATACCACATCTTCTTTACCCATTCATCCATTGATGGACATTTGGGCTCTTTCCATACTTTGGCTATTGTTGATAGTGCTGCTAGAAACATTGGGGTGCATGTGTCCCTTCGAAACAGCACACCTGTATCCCTTGGATAAATACCTAGCAGGGCAATTGCTGGGTTGTACAGAAGTTCTATTTTTAATTTTTGAGGAACCTCCATACTGTTTTTCAGAGCAGCTGCACCAGCTTGCATTCCCCCCAGCAATGCAAAAGAGATCCTCTTTCTCCACATCCTTGCCAACATCTGTTGTTGCCTGAGTTGTTAATGTTAGACACTCTGACAGGTGTGAGGTGGTATCTCATTGTGTTTTTGATTTGTATTTCCCTGGTGACGAGTGATGTTGAGCATTTTTTCATGTGTTGGTTGGCCATCTGGATGTCTTCTTTGGAGAAGTGTCTATTCATGTCTTTTGCCCATTTCTTCACTGGATTATTTGTTTTTTGCATGTTGAGTTTGATATGTTCTTTATAGATTTTGGATACTAACCCTTTATCTGATATGTTGTTTGCAAATATCTTCTCCCATTCCGTCGGTTGCCTTATAGCTTTGGTGATTGTTTCCTTCACTGTGCAGAAGCTTTTTATTTTGATGAGGTCCCAATAATTCATTTTTGAAATTGTGTTGTTTTTTATACTAAGTTTGTGGTAACTTGTTACAGCAGCAATAGGGAACTAATACAAACATTAATAAATATTTATCAAGATCCTATCATGCAGTGCTGGGATATACAATTGTGACAAAATTAAGTGCTTGCACCAATATTCTAGCTTGCATTCTTGCCTGGAGTTAAGCAGAAACAGAGGCAAGCCCAGGCATGGCCATCTTGCAAGCCGACACTCTTAACACCATACTTTGCTGCTTCTACCACGCCAAGTTCACAGCAAATGCCCAGGCCTGTGCCCCTTTTCATTCTAAGAAAGGGATCTAATGAATCTTATTCCTAACTGGATGCTGACAAATGAACACAAAGCATCTTTTCTTATTTGTAAGGACCTAGAAGATTCTTTTCCTTCTGAGAGCCATTGTGGTATTTTCTATAAAGAAGATTTTTATCCCCCAAGTACATTTCTAGACCTTTAGTTCTCAAGTCTTTTCTTGCATAGGGGTGCTTGTTAAAACACCTGGCTTCTAGAGTTCTAATTCCATAGGTCTGAGTGGGGCCTGGGGGGTATATACTTTCACACCGCAGGGGATTCTCACACAGACACACCAGGGACCTCACTTGAGAAATACTCTTTTATATAAAATTATAGAAGAACCTTTCTTTCTGAGTCCTGGAGACAGTATTTTCAACATTCCAATTGCCTTAATTCTTCTCATAGGGTTTGAAGTAGACGTTCTTTTCCTGGCTACACGTGCTTTGCAATGGCAGAAGGCAATAACTGAACCCTACAGCGACTAATAACAGGGGTCGTATTGTTTTGTATTTTCTTTGTGGTGCAGTTAATGCTGCTAGAGTTATCTCTCTTTTTAATATTGTAATATTTAATATTACCACTGATTTTATTGTTTTTCCCATGTCAGGTTGAAATACTCAGTGCAATTCAACATTCTCAGACATACTCCAAAAGGATTGGGCTTTTTTTTTTTAATGTAACCTAAATTCGGTTACAGATTGTTTCACTGAAATTGCCACTTACTGGTTTCTGGCTTAAGAAATTCCTTCTAAGTGAGATCTCAGAGGCTAATTTCACTTCACTGAAAACAACAAGAGTATACTGGCTTCCTTTAGATATTTACAATATTTCAATGAGCCACAAAATTCTTTTACATGCAAAGAGCACCCTAGAAATTATCCAACCCAGCCCCATAATTTTGCAAATGAGGAAATTTAGGTTTACTTTTTTTACTTTTACTAAATTTTCTGTTTTATTTTTTATTTTTTAATATAATTTATTGAAAAATTGATTTCCATACCACACCCAGTCCTCATCCCAACAAGTGCCCTCCTCAGTGCCCATCACCCACTTTCCCCTGTCCCCCACTCCCCATCAACCCCCAGTTTGTTCTCAGTATCCAAGAGTCTCTTATGGTTTGCCTCCCTCCCTCTCTGTAACTTTTTCCCCCTCCCCCTCCCCCATGGTCTTCTGTTAAGTTTCTCAAGATCCACCTAAGAGTGAAAACATACAGTATCTTTCTCTGACTGACTTATTTCACTTAGCATAATACATTCCAGTTCCATCCACGTTGCTGCAAATGGCCAGATTTCATTCCTTCTCATTGCCAAGTAGTATTCCATTGTATATATAAACCACATTTCTTTATCCATTCGTCAGTTGATGGACATTTAGGCTTTTTCCATAATTTGGCTATTGTCGAGAGTGCTGCTATAAACATTGGGGTACATGTGCCCCTATGCATCAGCACTCCTGTATCCCTTGGGTAAATTCCTAGCAGTGCTATTGCTGGGTCATAGGGTAGTTCTATTTTTAATTTTTTGAGGAACCTCCACACTGTTTTCCAGAATGGCTGCACCCATTTGCATTCCCACCAACAGTGTAAGAGGGCTCCCATTTCTCCACATCCTTGTCAGCATCTATAGTTTTCTGATTTGTTCATTTTAGCCACTCTGACTGGCGTGAGGTGGTATCTCAGTGTGGTTTTGATTTGTACTGAGGAAATTTAGGTTTAAAAGAGGGAAGTGATTGGGGCACCTGGGTGGCTCAGTTGATTAAGCATCCAACGTAGGCTTAGGTCATGATCTCACAGTTCATGAGTTCGAGCCCCACATTGGGCTCTGTGCTGACAACTCAAAGCCTGGAGCCTGCTTTGGATTCTGTGTGTGTGTGTCTCTCTCTCTGCCCCTCCCTCCACTCACATTCTGTCTCTGTCTCTGTCTCTGTCTTTCTCAAAAATGAATAAAAACATTAAAATTTTTTTAAAAAAAGAAAGAGGGAAGTGATTTACCTGAAGTTACACACATAGTTAAAGGCTAGAAGTGAGACTAGTAATAACTTTCCTGACTGACTATTCAGAGGCTCAGTATCACTGAAACTGTATTTATAAATACTCTTATGGCACTTTCATGGCTTCTAATGCAATGTAATTTTTTATAGTGAATAATCTGGAGAAGATGAACTTTAAAAACTCATTTTCATTTTGCTATTTTTCCCTTTCAAGACCTCCTGTGTGCTGACCTTCAGCTTTTCTTCCCTAGGTATTCATAGTAAATTTTGTGTGGATCTCTGCTTCATTAGCCTTATCCTGACAACTCTTCCATTCAAATAAAAACAATGTTTGGGGGCTCCACGTGGGGCCTGGAGCTCTACCCTCACTGGGTCTTACTGCACCGTTGAGCCCATCATGCCCAGGCCTAACTCCAAGTCTTCTCTGCCTTAGCCACTATAAAATAGTTTCATACAATTTACTCGAATGAAGGTCTTTGAACAGTTGTTAGGGCGGGAAACTCAACACCCCAGAATAGTGACAACAGAGGTGGTGGTGTAACAGCTGGGGTAATTGCGCTGCTGGCCACAAGCTGGTCAGGGTTCAGCTCTCCAATTACCAGTGCTCTGATTTGGATCCAGGGGCAAAAGCCTAGAATAGCGAACGCCTGGATTCAGCATGAAACTCGGAGATACCCATCCCCCCAGTCTAATTAGTATAACCAAATGACCCCTGAAGTCTTCCTATTTGCTACATTCTTCTGCCTGAATGAGATGGTAGGGGAATGTCTTTCCCCTACCAGTGGAAAACCCAGGGGAGAGCACTCTAACAAACGGGGGGCATTGGATTCTAACACAGCACCTGGGTTTTGAAAGGGTGAGGGGAGATGGTAGAGAAAGGAGAAGGCGTGTGTGGAGGGGCACAGTGCACAGCATGGCTAATCTGGAGTCACCTGTACCTCTGTCCTGATGAAGTCATGTTTCTAACACAGCCACGCAGGACTTCTGGTGTCAGCTCCCACAGGTAAAATGGCTATACTCGGAGACTATGCTGAGGCAGAGGCAGGAAAGTGAAGTGAGGGAGGGGGTTCTCACTGTGTTTCTTGGCAGCTGGGCTAACAACAGTCAGAGGTGGAGGTAGTAATTTTGCAAGAGAGGCTTAAGAGGAGTGTTGTGTGTTTTCACATGTCTTACAGATTTTCAGTTCAGGCATGTGAAAAATTGGGTTGGCCCTTACATTTATTGTTGCTTTGAATTCCAGCCCATCTGGGACAAAGTAGTTTTGTTTGGTTACATCCCACTGGAAAATTAGTTCAATGTCTTTTTCTTCCTCCAGAACACAGCTTTTCTTTGTAACCATTCATTCACTTATTTATTCTCTCAACAAATAATTATTTTTATATACTGACACTTGCTTGGTGCTTGGGACATGGTGGTGATAATAGATGCCTTCATAAAGCTTAACGTCTTCTGACATCAAATAAGTCATGACAATAGGGTGGATTAGTGTTATGATAAGGAAGATAAAGGGATGAATAGCTGAAATATCAACCTGTCTATTTCCCCACCTATAAAAATGGGGATGATAAAAAGAATGTCTATCTCCAAGGCTGGCATGAGGACCAGATGAGATGATGTGGTTAAAATGCTTTGTTAAATCTACTATCTCTTGGATAGTAGACTATCCTATTCAAACCCCTTACTGAAATAATTTAAATGCTGCAGAGAAAGATCTGTAAGAATATCCCTCTTATTTTGAGAGCCCAGGCTTTGGTTCCAGAAGATACAAGAGTGGACCACGTACCATCTGCCAAATGCTGAACAAAGACACTGTTCTGGCCACCATGAATTAGTTACTTCCCATGAAGGCCCCACCCAGTAGGTGTCCATGTTCCAGAGCGGACTGCATGGACACCAGCAGGAGCCAGCCAAATGCAAAGCATAAGCAGGGTGATGTCCTTCATGTCTCAGTTCATCAAGAACCCACCTGACCCACTTTTACTTTCCTGGCTTCCTACCTTTTCACTCAGCACATCTCACAGCTGTAATCTGTGAAATTATTTTGAGCACTCTCTCTCTCTTCCCTGGTAGGTAGTGTGCTCTACCAAGACAGGGCCCAGGGCTATCTGCTCACCACCCTATGCCCAGGCCAGGACTGCAAATGGTGCCGCTCAGTTGATATTGCCTGAATGAATGACAGAATATGTGTTACTTACTTTGACTTACAACCTTTGGAAAGTATCTTTTTCTAGCTAAACAATAGTTTCCACTTGACACTTTTGATAGTGAACTTCCTACAAGACTATCCTGGGAGATAGTACCAGCGGGCTGGGCAATTAGAGGAAGGGAAAGCTCAGTTTAAAGGGGTCAGGACAGTCAGCCAAGATCCCTTTCAAGTGCCTAGAACAGGAAATTCTCTAAAGAGTCTCACAGCTCACCTCCAACTAGGAAACATTTTCAGAATGAGAAAGACACATCCCTTCAAAAACTAGGCATTTGATGCCCTGTAGTGTCTTGGAGAGGAAGCTGGTTTCTGCACCCTTAGTTGAAAGGGTCTTGCCAGCATTTCCAGTGTGTCCTGAAAGGAAATAGGAAATACTGACCCTCAGCTTTTCCTGCCTATTTTTATACCCTGGTTGTGTGTTGTAGTTTTAATAAGAAGGTGGGAAATGAGAATATGTTTTGAGTATATGTGTTTTTTCCCTGGTACCTGCTCATGCCTATGGAGGTTGTAAATTCCAAAATTCTAACACAAGAAGCCCCTGTCGGGTGGCAATGACCCTCCATGTTAGACTCAATGTCCACATGAAAAACATTCTTAGCAAAGAGCACTTACAGCATAGCAGTAAAAATAATGATCCTTCTCACAATTCTCAAATAAACATAACTCCTTATGGCTAAAGCACTATGAGCTAATCAGATTTTTTTTGGACATGCAAAAAATTTTTGAAAATCAATATTGCATTTGATAAATAAAATCCATATTACCTAGGACATAAGTTATTCTGGACTGGCATACAATTAGTTGTTTTTCATCATTGTCTTATTATTTTGAGTGTTCTAACTTTTGCTGTTATGGAGTGAAGGGAGAATAGAAGAAACAGGATTTACTGTGTACTTTTCTCTTGGTAAGAAACTATACATTCTGTATATGGTAAAAGGTAATGCCAAAGAGAAAGTGAGTCTAATAAACAATGAAGATTATTACAGCATTTTGGTTAAGGTAAACCATCTAGGAATAAACAGGAATAAACATTGAAGGGAAATTGAAGTCAGCCAATTGGCTCCCAGATGTTTTTGCCAAACCGAGGGTGTTACAGCAGAATCACAGACGAATGAGTCCTTCAGTGGACAATTGCCCAATGAGAAACTAATACAGAAGAGGAATTGATAGTGATTTAGAGGCACAGGGATTTAGGGAAAGGAATACAGAACCAGGAGAAATAAAGTTAAGATTATAACAGGTCATGGGTAGTTTATGGGCAAAAATCACACCCATTACATTTCCTTTTCAAACATTCTTTCATGAGGGGTGCCTGGGTTAATTGGTTAAATGTCTGACTTCAGCTCAGGTCATAATCTCGCAAGGCAGTCTGTGAGTTCAAGCCCAGCATTGGGCTCTGTGCTGACAGCTCAGAGCCTAGAGCTGCTTCGGATTCTGTGTTTTCCTCTGTCTCTGCCCTTCCCCGTTCACACTGTGTGTGTGTGTGTGTGTGTGTGTGTGTGTGTGTGTGTGTGTGTCAAAAATAAATAAATATTTAAAAAATTTAAAAAAAAACCCTCCTCTGATGAAAAACTAAGATGACCATTATGTTTGCAAGATCCATTTAGTCAAGGATACCAGAATCAATATGCCTTTTCCCTGAGAGAGGCAATGTGTTAAACCTCTGCCCTCCACATTTTAACCAGGAGGTAAACTAGGCAAAGTCTCTCCTCTCATGTGATTTTAAGCCCCATGATGTTTTCCTGCACAGCACTGAATAGGAGTTAGCATTTGAAATTTACATACGTGGTTTATCTGATGAAGGTCACTCTCCCCCACTGAACTACAAGTTCCCCAATGGCAAAGATTTTGTCTTTTTTTTTTTTTTTTTGGCTAGCTATTGGTTTCTAATGTCTAGCACATAGCCTGATGCATAGGAGACACTCATTTATTACCTACATAAATAAATGACTGTAGTTAATTATCTTTCTCCTGTTTTCTCTCTTGTCATCTTCCTTCCCTACTCATTGTTTCCTGGTTTCCCTCCATTTCATTTCATTTTCAGACCAAAACAAGCTTCATCTCAACACTTCCACATATTGGGTTCTTGTGGTGGTCATCAACCCTTCATTGAGCTGGGGTAGCTTCCTTTGTCTCCAAACTGCTCATGTGTCTTTCTGTAAAACATAGATTGGGCAGGGCTCCTGGGTGGCTCAGTCGGTTAAGCATCTGACTTCAGCTCAGGTCATGATCTCACAGTCCGTGGGTTTGAGCCCCGTGTCAGGCTCTGTGCTGACAGCTCAGAGCCTGGAGCCTGCTTCAGATTCTGTGTCTCCCTCTCTCTCTGCCCCTCCCCTGCTCATGCTCTCTCTTTGTCTGTTTCAAAAATGAGTAAAAACATTTAAAAAAACATAGATTGGGAACCTTAGGGAACCCTCAACCGGCCACTCCTGGGAAAGGTGGTGCAGCACGAGCAGATTGCTCGGATTTGAGCTATGGTTGGATGATTTACTGAATGTGTAATCCTAGGTAAGTTGCTTAACCTTTCCAAGTTTTAGTTTCCTCAGTTTTACAACGAGGCTAATAATGAAACCAACCAGGTCAAAGGGTTATTATAATGATTAAATGACTGACTGTAAGTAGAGCTCTTAAGACAGTGTCTGATACACAGAGGGCACTATAAAGTAGCTATTATTATCACAATGACCTCAAAACCTAAATATGGACTTTGCTATACATTTTTATAATTGATCCACAATTTTTACCCCAAAAGTGGACAAAGTGACTCAGCTTTAGACCTCTATCAGCTGCTGCCTGTCCCTGTTCATGGGCAGTGTCCTCCCCCAGTTATCCAGGCTGCGAGAATGTCTGCTCAGGATTAGGGATACAGAGTGGTGTTGCAGGGGTATGGCAAAAAGGGTGGGGGGAACCCCAGTCAAAATCAGAGTTCAATGGCCAGTTGTTATTCCAGGGCAGAGATTTTTTTTGTCGCCATTCTTGGCTGTTAGGCAATGTGGCCTAAGGCATTTGTTCCCTTGAATCTCCAGGGAGGCATCTGTGCCTAGAAACACAACATTATCTAAGGGCTCTCCTCTCTTACAGCTGCCTTTCCCAAACCCTGACAGGAGTCAAGTGGTGGAATTTCTGTGTCACTGGAAAAAGGAATGCTTTATAAATTTACCACAAGCATCTGAATCTTTCTCTCCAAATCAGTTGAGAGATGACGTTTCTGCGACATGCAGTTCAGCAAGCAGAAATGGTTAGAACCTAGGCAGAGAGAAGAGGTGAGAAGCTGCCCAGAGCAGCTGAGAGGCCAGGGTCACTGCACCCAGCCCCCACTGCTTGGAAGAGGGCCTTTCTGGGAGAAACAGGAAAGAATGGATGCACTGTCAACATTTCTGTATTTTGTCTCCAGACAACCAGAGAAATCAGGATGACAGACAGAATCCCCTGCTGAGGGAAAGCAGCTCTTTGCAACCCAGATTAGAGGGTTGGGAGTGGGGAGAAAGATGGAGAAGCCATCCTAGATGCTCTTCTGTTTGTCTAGGATGCAAGAAGTAGGAAAGAGGCAGAACTCCACGTTTCCAAGTGGCGGCCTCTGAGGCTCAAAACTAAGCAGATGGTTGGGGCCAGCAGTGGACACAGAGCTCTGCTGCGGCTTTCTGGGCAAAGGAGGGGCTGTGACTGCAGAGATGGAAACCGATCTGTCAGGGGCCCCAGGGGGAGCTTAGCAACCAGAAACTGGAAGTGCAAGGAGAGAGCAAACAAAGCTGAGATAGCCAATGTGCAGAATTGTATATGGACCTGCAAACCCACTGGGGTTTGGCATTCTAGGCCATGTTTTGAGGCTGAGCTACTGAGGTCACTGTGCCTGGAAAGCAGGTAACTTGCAGCTGAGTGTCTAGGCTCACAATCCCTGCAGCAGGCAAGTCTCAAGGATCATTCTGGTGTGTGTGGCATGGAATCGAAATTTTTACACACGTCCAGGACTTCCGTCTTCAGAATTGAGCCATAAGGCAGGAACTCTGTTCCCTTAAGGTTCACTCTAAATTTCCCTATTTGTGAGAAATAAGGAAGAGGAGAGACTTTGTTCTCACCTTCCTCCCTACTAGGTTTGTCTTCTCTGGGCCCAATATCAAAACATTTATATAATCTTCACCTTTGAAATTAGCCTGCTCTTTAATGTCTTATGGAGTTCAATCTTTTTAAAGTGTTCATTTAGAAAAATCTTTTTCACTGACATAGTGTCTAATGAGGATGCACGAGATTTAATTTGGAAACATCTTAATTAGGTATACCTCTTCAAAGGAAGGAAAAAATATTTAAAACACTGGAAATTTTAGTATTGGATTTTTTTCCCCAAAACTGCAAAATAATGAGGACTCCAAAGCAAAAACTCTTGGGGAGGGACTCCTACCCTTTATTTAAATGGAAAAAAACATTGATTTCTAGAAGAGAAGCTTTGATTTTCTTGGGACCCCTGGGTGCCACTAATACAACTTTAATACTCATGTTCGTACCCAAATTGTTCTTTCTGTCAATAGTCAACAGTCAACAGTATGGTTAATACTATTGGTGGGGCGCCTGGGTGGTGCAGTCGGTTAAGCGTCCGACTTCAGCCAGGTCACGATCTCGCGGTCCGTGAGTTCGAGCCCCGCGTCAGGCTCTGGGCTGATGGCTCGGAGCCTGGAGCCTGTTTCCGATTCTGTGTCTCCCTCTCTCTCTGCCCCTCCCCCGTTCATGCTCTGTCTCTCTCTGTCTCAAAAATAAATAAAAAACGTTAAAAAAAATTAAAAAAAAATACTATTGGTAAAGTTTCTATTAACCAGTATGTAAATACTCTAGAGCCACACTTATTTATTTCAGCAACCATGCACATTCAGGACTTCTAGATTTTTGCAGCCAAACACTCTCATTTTAATGATGCATTACATTGACATAGGATTTTCCAGTTTTTAAAAATGCTCTTTTTTTAATGTTTACATATTTTTGAGAGAGAGCAAGCACAAGCAGGGGAGGGGCAGAGAGATAAAGAATCTCTAGCAGGCCCTCCACTCTCAGTGTGGAGCCCAATGCGGGCTCGAACTCACGAACCATGGGATCATGACCTGAGCTGAAATCAAGAGTAGGAAGCTTAACCAACTGAGCCACCCAGGCACCCCTAAAAATGCTTTTAGATTCATTATCTTATATTCACTTCTCAAAATGATCTGAGGCAGACACAGCAAGCATTATCATTTTTGGTTTTGTTTTTAACTAGCTGATTTCTTGAAAAATACATTCATATATACAGTAACAAATTCAAGGGCATAAATTGAAAATTAAGTCCCTCTTAACCTGCTTCGCCCCCAAGTCTCCTGAGTTATAACTACTCTTGGGGTTTTTCCATGTGACTTTTCAGAAATTGCAGTGCCCATACTCGCACAGTTCAATCTATCTGTGCCTTTTAAAAATGAACTCACACACCCAAGACCAGGCTCTTCCCTGCTCTCTGCCTAGCTTTTTTCAATTGGAGATCTTCAATAAGAACATAGAGAGGCTGACCTCCTTCTTTGTTTGACAGTCTATCTAACTGGTCCCCAAGTGATGGGCATTTAGGTTACATCCAGGTTTTTCTGTTATAAACAAAGCTAAGATGAGCAATACTAGCAAAAAATGATAAAGTGCTTAGAAAGTGTTTTTCAGGTGTACGAAGTCAGTTAATCTTCACAACTATTCTATGACATAGAAACTATCATTACTCCATTTTACCGATGAGAAAAAAGGCAGTAATTTGCCCCAAGTCATACCACTAGGAAATGGTAGAGTCCAGATTTGAATCCAGACAGTCTAACTCCAGAACCCAAGCTCTTAACCAAGCACGCTGTACTGCCTCTCTGTGTTTTCTGTGCACAATTAGATCTGAGAAACCAGGAAACACAGCTGGGCAAGTGGACCACAGGGTTTGTGCTCACTGTTGCACAGCCAGCTCGTGGCAGAGTGGCACCAGACACCAGCCTCCCAATTCCCACACCCTTGCTCATGCCCCTACCCTCAGTGACATACCACTGCCTTCAGAATGTTGTCTCTTTGAATTCCTGAGAAGTTCTAAAGAAGACTTGAGATGTGAATGAAGAGTCTGCACTAAGCAGTGTGGGAGAGTCTCTCATAGATGTGGAGCGAGGGATGTTTGTTTCTCAGGGTGTTTGAACACTCAGATACTGCACTAGTAGATTCTGTAGTTCAAGCAAATGTTGCCACAGAATATCTTTAATGTAAAAAATGTACTTTTTGAGTCGCAAGTCCAGAGGTAAGTTACACCAAATTTTACTCCATGTTACGACTCATTTTTGGCTATTACTACAAAGAAAAACTGATTAAATCATGAACGTGTAGACCAAAGAAAGGATGTCCAACTTAATCCTATGTAACGACTCATTACCACAGAGAAAGCGGCATGGAACCAACATTCTCCCCCCAACTTGAGAATCACAGCTGCATTCCAAATCTGAAACCATCTTCCTAAGTGCTGGGCAGAACTTGAGAGTTGTAAGCAACACTATTTTTAAGCACCTCTTGCATTTAAAGAGTTTGAGAATCTCCCTCAGATCTTCACACCCTCCCTGGTCCTGCCCCCCCCCCCCGCCCCGATTATGAATGCCTCAGCTCAAAAGGCTGGAAGCCTCCTTAGAAACCAGGTAGGCCTCACATTGCCCAGGGCTTTACTGTTTTCCAATCACTTTGCCAATTATAAGTCCCTGTGACTGCCATGACACCATCTCCCCCACCCCCCGCCACCCCACCCTGCCTTGACAGTGGGTACTTCATCTTCACAGCTAGGTGGATGGTGGTAATATTTAACTGAGAATGGAAGGATAGGGAAGGAACAAGATTGGGCGGAAAACTCAGAGTGTGATTTTGTATTCCTAAAACCTGAGATGTCTGTGTGACATCCAAGTGGAAAGTATCAAGTACAGACTTGGATACATGAGGCAGGAGCTCAAGGGAGTGGCCAGAACTGCGGACTTGGGGGCCATCTGTTTATAACTCATCTGGATGAATTCACCTGGAGAGACTGGATAGTCAGAGAAGAGAACAGAGTCTGTGATGGAACTCTGAGGAACGCCAACATTTGAAAATTAGGTAGGGAAAGAAGAGGCAGTAGATGAAATTAAAAAGGAGCTGCCAGAAATAGAGGAAGCTTATGATACCACACGATCCAAGAAAAGAGAGGGGTTCAAGAAGGAAGGGGTGGTCAACTGTTTGGAATGATGCTCAGAGGTGCAATAATTTGAGGACACAGAACTATCATCATCTCTCATTGCTCCCCATCAGCATTAAATCACAGAGGTACACAGCCTCAGGCCAGGGGTCTCAAGTTCAACAAAGCTACTCCTGAAAGCAAGCAGATGACTAGAGGCAGTAACTAAATATTTTGTCTGGTTTAGGAGACATCTTACTTAGCGATCCTTAGGTCTGAGTGCCTCCATTTACCTCAGTCTCTCTTTTCATACTTCTCTAAATTTATGTTCCCTTTCTTGTTGACTGTACTTCTGGCTCCAGTCCAAGTCCTTGATTTTCTTCTAGCCCCAAGAAAGCTACTTATTGTATTAGTTTTCTAGGGTAATGTATTCATGTTTCAGGGCTGCCATAACACATACCACAGACTGGGTTACTTAGAAATTTAAATCACTACTCTGGAGGCTGGATGTCCCAGCCCAGGTGTCAGCAGGCTGGTTTCGTTCTGAGGCCTCTCTCCTTGGCTTGTAGATGGCTTTCTTCTCCCTGTGTTCCCACATGGTCTTCCTCTGTGAGTGTATCTATGTCCTAATTGCTTCTTATAAGGACACCAGTCACATTGGACTATAGCCCACCCTGATGACCTCATTTAACCTTAATGACATCTTTAAAGGCCCTGTTTCCAAAAATAGTGAAATTCTGAGGTACTGGGCATTCTGACCTCAACATATGAATTTGGGGAGGACACAATGAATCTCATAACAAGTATTTTTTCCTTCCAGATCCTAGCCACAATTTAAGAATCTTACTGCCATAGGCCTACCCTTCCTGGATGTCTGGGTCTCAGATCTATACAATTACTCAAATTCTAAATTCTGCCTCCTGATTTTCTTTCTTCTACTCATTGCTTCCTCTTTCATGTGACCTTTGAGCTTTCCTTGGTTCTTTGTTGAGCCTTTGCTATGATCACTTTAGTTTAAACTTGTTGCACTGTTGGCCTGCTACACAGTAATTCATCAGGGATATATATACAGACTGGTCCCAGGAAAATGCAGATGATTGAAAGAATTAATAAATTACTGCTTTCCTGTTTGCTCTTTCTCCTTCTGATTTATCCTACATAGCAATGCCATAGTAACCTTCCTATTAGTACAGATATCTTATATCTTCCCTACCCAAAAGCCACTGATAGCAACAAAATCCAGCCTCATTTCAAATTCAAAATCCTTGGCAATCTGATCCCTACTCTGTGCACACCTCAGTCCTTTGCTGTTTGATAAGGGTGTCTCCTATGCCTTCCAAACCCTGGTTATTGACTCAGAATAGTCTGCCTGCAGTAATGTCCTTTTGTTTCCCCATCCTGTCCTCTCTTTTCAATGTCTAAGCCACTCTCCAAGCCTCAGCTCATCTGTAAAAAATATTTCCAGGTTTCCCCTCTGCCTGGGGCATAATTAATCTCTCCTCTCCTCTTTTTTATATTTTGTATCTTATTATTGTATTCATTGCTGTTTGCTTTCTATTAGGGGTGTGTGTGTGTGTGTGTGTGTGTGTGTGTGTGTGTGCATTCCCCACCAGATCATGAGTCCTAGACAATAAGACCCCACAGTACCTAGGACAGAGATCATGCTCAGTAAATGTACTACCCTGAGCACCTGGGTGTTGGAAGTTCCAGCCTGGCTTCTATTCCAGGTTTGGCTGCCTATAACCTTGGGCAGGTCCCCTAACTTCTGTTGGCCTCCCTTGCTTCATCTCTAAAATAAGATAAATCATATCAGGGATGCTATGAATTAATTATTTATCATTTTGAAAGTGCCTTGAGATCTTGAAAGATTGGCAATTCTATTTTTGTGGCATCTTTCTCATAGTTACAGTTCTTTTAAAAGAAACATGCAAAGGAGAGGCATGGACTGTTCAAAGAACAGTTTTTGCAAAACCAGAAATAATTATATCCTATATTTCAGACAAGGTCATCTTTTACCCTTTATAGAAAATGATGGAGTCTTGAAGAAACCTGCTTTTTCTACCAGTGAGTTTAAAGCGATTACAGTATTTATGTTGAATTAGAAAGAGATGAGTAAGGATTCTATCATGCAGAGAACAGAGATTTCCCTGAGGGAAGATATAAATGAAAAAAAAAATTTTAAACATGCCAAATGTAAATGACCTTTACAGAAAGAAGCCTGCTGTTTATATGTACAGCCAAGGCCAGTAGTAGAAATACTTACTTGAGTGATATGTTCATTTCAGGAGGCTCAAGACATATCCAAAGTCAAGGGCAAAGGGAGCAAAGTCACTGATGTAATAATTCACCTTTCATACACATTAACTCACTCAATCCTCCCAATACTCCCAAGAGATACTCAGGGCAGGTCTTACTAAACCTGTTTTATAGTTGAGGAAATTGCAAGCCAGTGCTGTTATGCAACTTATCCAAAGCAACTCTGTAAAGAGTGGATCCAGGACTCAACCTGACCTCTTGACCCAAGTCCAAGACTCCTCTGCCTCACCTCAGTCCATCTCAGCCCTAGTGTCCAAAGCACTGCACACAGGATACCAGTTTGCCTGAGAAGGAAAAGATGGGCGCAAGGAGGGTGGGAAGACAGAGAACTGTCTAGGGGGCTTCAAGCCCCTGTTTCTGACCAGGTCCCTTGGCCACTCTGCATAGGCATCCACCTTTTCCCGCATGCTAGTGCTCTTGGTGCCTAAGTGAGCTTTACTTCCTTGATTTCCCTCCCCCTTCACCTCAGGCAGGGCTCCCTTCTCCTGCCAGGCTTCCACCGACTAGTTGCTGTGCAACAGGAACCTGAAAGCACTGACAGCGACAGCATTAATGGTGTCGGGCCCCAATACACCTAGTGCACGAAAAGTACCATCTGGGGGGATATGGAGTTTGCACCCCCAGCAGCTTCCCCTGTGGCTCTCTGGAGAGAGGACTCGACACCCAGACACTGCAGCTCCTGCAGCCTGAGGGCCCTGAGGGCATATCCTTCAAGAAATGTCCACAGTCCAGACACAAACATCTTGATTTTGTGTTCCTGCTGGCCAGCCTCCTACTCCGAAAGCAAAAGTGAGTGAGGCCATAGAGGAAGGAGTTCAGGAGTCCCCTCCATCTCTCTCCCTTGTGCTCCCACAGCATTTTGCCAGCTCTTGCAACATTCCTCACCTTGGGCCTTGGGTATGGTTCTCTGTGGACATGTCTTATTTCCCCTATTGGAGCATGAGCTTACCGAGAGCAGGAAAAATATTTACTGTGGTGGTAACGATAATGGAAAGCACTTTTTGTTGAATACATACTGAGTGGTAGGTGTGGTGCTAAACGCTTTCCATACCAGGTGTCATGAATCTTTGCAACAGCCTTATGAGACAGGTATCATTATTTTCTTCCAGATTTTATAGCTAAGGAAATAGAGAAATGGAGAAATGATTTGTCCTACATGTCGCATCTAATAATCATCAAAGCCAGGACCAAGAGCGAGGTCTATCATTATCCTTCTTTGTAACCCCTTAATGAGCTGGTAGACCAATATGATGTTCATGGAGTTACAGTAGGACCTAGAAGTGCACTTACCAGGATGTCATAAATATTTACTTAATTTAAGAAAGCTGCTGTATAGTTTAATTTGGAAGACAAATAATAATAGCTAACATTTTCATTGCCAGGACCTGTACTCAGTCTCTCCCCAACTTCACCTTATTTTTCTCCCCCAAAGCAAAACATCTTTCTTTACTTTTCTTTCCATTTATTTATTGAAGAAACTGGGTCACTGAGCTCATCTCACAGAGTTTCCTCACTACTGGATTTTGTCAATTGTATTATGTAATCCTCATAACAATCATATGATTAATCTTACAAGGTAGGTACTGCTATCATTGACAATTGGCAGATGAGAAAAACATGGCCCAGAATGATGGAAATTTTGCATAAGGTGACATAGGAAGTGGTGAGAACACAAATCTGGGTCTCACTGACTATAAGGCCTGCACTCCTAACCACCAAGTCAGACAGCCCCTCAGCTGTCACCAAACGGATATCAATCTCTCTGCTATAACTCATCTTACCACTTACACTGAGAAACAAAAATTAAAGTAGAATAGCGTTTAGATATTTTATGTTCACTTGCAAATTTTATGAGGATCATAACTTAATATTTAATGTTTGACTAAAGAGGCATAGCATACATGATTCTCTAAAATGATAAACTTAGAAAGTTTTCATTAATAAATCAAAGACTTACAGGGCTTTTTTCTTTACAAAGTTCTTTAGCTCAGAAGTTAAAAAGGTAAAATATTGGGGCGCCTGGGTGGCGCAGTCGGTTAAGCGTCCGACTTCAGCCAGGTCACGATCTCGCGGTCCGTGAGTTCGAGCCCCGCGTCAGGCTCTGGGTTGATGGCTCGGAGCCTGGAGCCTGTTTCCGATTCTGTGTCTCCCTCTCTCTCTGCCCCTCCCCCGTTCATGCTCTGTCTCTCTCTGTCCCAAAAAAAAAAAAAAAACGTTAAAAAAAAAAATAAAAAAAAAAAAAAAAGGTAAAATATTTAAGTTCAAAAAAGATTTAGATAAAATAATAGATCCACAGTGGCTTATGAAAGGAAGCCAAGGATATTTGTGATAAATATCCCATTTTTAAAAATTGTAAATAGGGGTACCTGGGGGCTCGGTCAGCTGAGTGTTCAACTCTTGATTTCAGCTCAGGTCATGATCCCAGAGTCATGGGATCAAGCCCTGCATTGGGCTCTGCGCTGAGTGTGGAGCCTTCTTTGGATTCTCTCTCTCTCCCTCTGCCCATCAACACTGTATGCTCTCTCTCTCTAAAATAAAATAATTTTGGGGGTGCCTGTGTGGCTCAGTCGGTTAAGCATCCAACTTCAGCTCAGGTCATGATCTCGCGGTCCATGGGTTCGAGCCCTGCGTCGGGCTCTGTGCTGACAGCTCAGAGCCTGGAGCCTGTTTCAGATTCTGTGTCTCCCTCTCACTCTGACCCTCCCCTGTTCATGCTTTGTCTCACTCTGTCTCAAAAATAAATAAACGTTAAAAAAATTTTTTTAATAAAATAATTTTTTTTAATTGTAGGGGCACCTGGGTGCCTCAGTCAGTTACGCATCCGACTCTTGATTTCAGCTCGGGTCATGATCTGATGGATTGTGAGTTCAAGTCCCACATTGGGCTCTGCACTGACAGTGTGGAGCCTGCTTGGGATTCTCTCTCTCCCTCTCTCTGCCCCTCCCCCACTCATGCTTGCTCTCTCTCCCTCTCTCTCTCTAAAAATAAATAAATAAAACTTTTTTAAAAATTGTAAATAAAAGTAATAAACACCTATTATTGAACATTTAGGGAAATTTTGAAAGTACAAAGAAAATAAAAGCCACCTACCATGGTCTTGCCCTCAAATCTCTCCCTTTTTGAGGTTGACAGGAAAAGCATCCAGTGTCTTCCACGGTATGTGACCACAGAGGTGAGGTCTGGTCTGCAGGTAGCAAGAGTCTGATTCCTACTGTAGAATGTCTGGACAATGTTTCAGAAGGGATAGATCATATGTCCACAGACACTGCAGTGGGGAGACATTTGAGATAAGAAATAAAGTATCTAGTGCTAATGGGGTAAGAGTCATAAAACCTGGAATTAAAATCTGGGAAAGACACAAATAATAAAATACAGATATTGATACTTGTAAGAATGAAATGGAAAAAATGAAGTGTAGATGAAAAAATGGCATGGGTTTATAGTTTAAGTGAGTTCCAGTAGTTAATACTTCCATTTTTAAACATTTTTTTTAATGTTTACTTACTTTTGAGAGAGAGAGACAGAGTGCAATGGGAGAGGGGCAGAGAGAGAGGGAGACACCGAATCCGAAGCAGGCTCCAGGCTCTGAGCTGTCAACACAGAGCCTGATGTGGGGCTTGAACCCACAAATTGTGAGATCATGACCTGAACCAAATCAGACACTCAACTGACTAAGCCACACAGGCACCCTAAAATACTTTCATTTTTAAAGACAGAGATGTTGACCCTTGTAAGAGGGTCAGTCACAGGATGAAATGGAACCTACGAAACTAAGCCACAAATGATTTCTAAACAGACAAAAGACCTCTCCCAAAGATACTAAGCCAGCGGTTAATAATGCCACAGCTAAGACTGTGCACCAGCCACTCCCTGGGCTAGCCACTGCAGACCATTCCTGGCCTTCCCCCTGCCCAGCACTTCACTCTTGTCTCACTGCTGTTCCAGTGTGCCCAGGCTGCTTCAGGCAGGTTTCCATTGGCATTGATAGGAGAGCTGAATTCAGAACCTTGCTACTCAAAGTGTGGTCCCTGGACCGGCAACACCAACATCATCTGCATTTTAACAAGATCCTCAGCTATGTGATCATCTTCTCTCAATGATGATTCCTGACTTGAGGCCCTGACAGTCTTGGGAAAACATCATCCAATTTCTTCAATCCAGACCTCAAGCCCCCTTTTCTCCAGTGGCATGTGACCCAGCCTGGCTACATTGGCCAAACCATTTTATAGGACACTCGTGCTGGGGATATAGCATGAACAAAACAGAAAACACCCTCTACTCCCCTACATTTTGGATGAGGGACATAAACTGATAATAAATAGCTAAAAAATGAAACACAAACAACAATCAAAAAAAACCAAACAGTTTTCTGGGGTGCCCGGGGGTGGCTCAGTCGGTTAAGCATCTGACTTTGGCTGAGGTCATGATCTCTTAGTTCATGAGTTTGAGTCCCATATCTGGTGAGCTCATGCCCCACTTCTCTCTCTCTCTCTCTCTCTCTCTCTCTCTGCTCCTCACTCATTTGCACTCTCTCTAAATAAATACATACATACATACAAACAAAAAAACACACCTAGTTTTCTGCAAGTTCACCTCTACTCAGGCACCAAAGTCAGGCCTGGGGCCCTCTGTGTGGAGATCTACTACCACTGGCTTGATGTGCACCTCCACCCTCTCTCTGCCTGCCAGTGAAGGACATAGGCCTTGTTGACCCCCATGCTAAGAGCTGGCATAAATGATCAGTGTCCGACAGTTCCCTAGGCAGATGGAAACAGTTTGACATTACCCTGCAACTGGCCCTTCTCCAAACGTGATTCCTTCTGGAGATAGTCACGTTTTTAAAGTTAACCACATGCACATCTGTAATATAACCTGTGGTGCTTATTATGTTATTTAATGAGCGGGGCGTAACAGATCAGAGTTTTATAGAGAGACCTAATAAGCAGGCCTACTTATTTTTTCCAGTCGCAAGACTGCAGGCTCTTTTGCTGGCCTCCCTTAGGTCACTTCCACACTCACAAGAGCCATGAACATAGGAGAGAGAGGCAGGCCTCTCTTAGAAGCCAAAGTGACAGCAGGCTCAGCTCTCAGTCAGTCTAATTTTAAAATTGGGCTTACCACAGGGGCACCTGGCTGGCTCAGTTGTAAGAGCATAAGACTCCACTCTTGATCTTGGGGTTGTGAGTTTGAGCCCCATGTGGGGTGTAGAGATTATTTAAATAAATAAAACTTTTAAAAAATTGGGACTGGGATGCCTGGGTGGGTCAGTGGTTAAGCATCCAACTTCAGTTCAGGTCATGATCTCACGGTTCATGGGTTCGAGCCTCACGTCGGAATGAGTGCTAACAGTTTAGTGCCTGGAGCCTGCTTTGAATTCTGCTTTGGATTCTCTCTCTCTCTCTGCCTCTCCCCCACTGATACTCTGTCTCTGTCTCTCAAAAATAAATACACATGAAAAAATTGTTTTATATTGGGGCTTACCACAGTTCACTTTTTAGAAGTTTTGTTATCATTATTTTTGTTCAGGCAAAATACTCAACATAAAATAATTTGAAGACTTTCTATCAAGAGAGAAGAAAAGCAGACTATGAGCAAAATGGAGCCAAGTAGAAAAGGGAAAGAAGTGAGGGAACTTTTCTTCACCAACACAAGGGAAGTCTTAACTCAGAAGCCTGCTTCAGCCAGAATGAAAGAACAGTCTCTCTTTCTCTCTCCCTTGTAATGCTGGCCCAATTTACTTTTAAAAATTCTGTAGCCTGGTATGTTTACAGAAATCCACTCAGGCATACATAGTTATATTTCTTTCTTCTAGAAAGATTTTTATTTTTATGGTTTCAAAAAATATACCTGTCATGCCTAGGCCTAAATGAAATAACTATTTACATTCCTTTAGTGCTCCTAATCTTTACACACACACACACACACACACACACACACACACACACACACTTTTTACATGTTTCTTTCACTGAATATGCACAATTTTGTGTTCTACATTTTTTTTTTTTCTGAGAGAGAGAGACAGCATGAACAGGGGAGGGGCAGAGAAAGAGAGAGAGAATCCCAAACAGGCTCCACACCGTCAGCACGCAGCCTGACTCAGGGCTCGATCCCACGACTCTGGAGTCATGATATGAACTGAATCAAGAGTCAGACGCTCAACCGACTGAGCCACCCAGGAGCCCCGAAAATTTTTATTTTAAAGTGATTAAATTATTATAAAACTGAGTTGCCAGTATTGCTTCAAGTGGAATATCTGCTTTATTTCGTTTCTGGCTTAAAAGATGCTACTGAAACTTCATGGAGTCATAATCTCCCTCGTTGTCTGCTATTGCCCTTTGCTCTATGTCCTTCATGCAGTATTTCTAAAAATGAAATGCCAATGTGAACTTTATAGGAGAAAAATGTTTCTTAATAGATTTCAAACAGAGAAAATTGAAACTATGACGCCAATGGTACAGAAGAACAATCAATTCCAATTATCTTGAACCAGAGGGAAAGTCAGCAGTGGTGTTGGTGACTAAGGGATTTCACAATCCAAAGAATCCAAGGAGATTTTTAGAAGCACAGGGATAAAATTAAGAGGTTTTTGGAGACAGCAGGAAAGCTGTTTTTTGCCTAGATCTTGTTAAACTACCTCTATCAATTAAAAGCATTAACCTCCCCACCTTATTCTCTTTACAGATAAAATATGTAGGAAAAAGGAAATACTGAACAAATTACTCTTCACTGTTGTCCAAGAAATAATATGACAAATGATGCTCTAGGTCCCCTGGGACTTCTGCATAACAGAAAGGAGTAAAGAGCCAAGCTTTAAGTATTATGCTGTGTTCAAGACAAGACACTTACTATCAAAATTGTTTAATATGGTGAATTAAAACTGTGTATTTATTTATTTATTTACTTACTTTTATTGTTTTTAAGATGGCTGGGGTTCTTTTTTTTTTTAAGTTTATTTATTTTGAGAGAGAGAGAGAAAGCACACACATACACGTCGGGGAGGGGGGCGGGGGAGAGAGAGGGGGAGAGAGAATCCCAACCAGGGAGCCTGACACAGGACTCAAATCCACGAGACATGAGATTGTGACCTGAGCTGAAACCAAGAGACAGACACTTAACTGACTCAATCACCCAGCCTCTCCAAACTGCATATCTAAAAAGGAGAGCAAAAAACAGTATAAAAACCAGCCCCAAATTTACCAAAAAACAAACCAAACTAGGAAGTAGAAAACACTAATGCTATTGTATCATTGTCTACTCTGCTTAACAAAGGACCCCAAAACTTGGTGACTTAAAACAATATTTATTTCCATGGTTTTTGTGAGTCAAGAACCTGGTAGCAGCTTAGTTGGGTGGTTCTGGCTCAGGACTTTCCTTCTGAAGACTTGACTGGGGCTGGAGGATCCTCTTCCAAACTCACCCATTAGCCTCATAGCCATTGTCTAACTCCTCACTGGCTGTTCACAGAATCATAAGATGGAGACTTCCATCGGACTGCTTTGTGTCCTCACCATAGGGCAGTTGGCTTCCTTCAGAGTGAATGATCTGAGAAAGAGCACAAGAAGAAAATTAGGATGACTTTCATGACCTGGACAAATACCTTCACTTCTACAGTATTATACTTATTAGAAGACAGTCATTGAGTCCAGTCCATGCTCAAAGTGAGGGGACTTCACCTCTGCCTTTTAGGAAGAGGCTGTCAAAGATTTTATGGATACCTTTTTAAACCACTGTACAATAAGCTTTTAAAACTGAGGAATTGGGGATATAGTAGGGACACCATCTTCTAGAATAGCGGAGAAGCTGGATACACAAGAAAGCTCTGCGCCCAACTTCATTGCCACCCCCAGAAACTGAAGAGTCAACAAAATTCTGACCATTCTCACTAATACTCCCAAATCTGAAGAGAGATCTATAGGGAACATGTATGTATCTCTCTTTGATCTTCTGACTGAGAAATAATAGGAATGGATATGGAGAGGAAAAATCCAGAAAACAACAACAACATTACTGACTCTCTTTCTGGAAAGTATGAAAGCCTCCAGGGTTCTAGACTGAATTGGAGAAACAACCCCAAACCCAAGGGTATCTATCAACACTGTTGGTGCTCCACTCACACCCCACCCCCAGCATTCACAATTACTATGTTTGCTTTTCAGGCTTCCAGTTCCAAGCATCTACAACTCTCTGGGGGCTTTTCTGACCAGCAAGGCTTACTTAGCCTCTTGTAAGGCAGGCAGGAAGTACTTGGGAATTAATGACTCCTCCCAGCAAAGTTCAACCAGTGACTTGACAACAGGTGGTATAAATATCCAATTCCTCCACTCCTTATTATGCTAACTCTGGTATGTGTTCTATGCAGTCTACCAGAGTTCCCTGGTGGAATTGAGCTCCTGATGGCCCCCCGAGTGCCCTACTCCATAGCATGCTCTGGCTTCCTCCACTTACTGGCTTCCTTTCCTTCCCTTCCTCACTTTTCCACTCCCTTACCAGTGCTTCCTGGGGTTGTCTCCCAAACAAACCACTTCTACTCATTTCCTTGCCTTGGGTTGAGCTTTTGTGGAAACCCAACCCACAAACCATGAACCACTGAAAAGAATAGACTATACACTCAGATGAAAAGTATGAACTGTGGCATAGAACAATTAATAAAATCCCAAAAGAAAGAGTAGAACCCAGGTAGTGTCAAAGAGAACATATTCATCATTATCTGTAGTATGATTCCATTTTATAAAAGTACTCTTCTCTTGCTCCCCATCCACGCAACCAGCCATCTACCATCCATCTCTTATTCCCCTATCTATAGAGATGCATAAAAAGATGTCTAAAATCATGCTTTTCTAATGTTAAGTTTAATTATCTCTAGATGGTGCAACCTGAGGTGTTTTTAACCCTTACTTTTGTCCTTTTCTACAGGGTACACATTCTATAAAATAAGCATCTTCCATTTTTACAAAAACAATAATGATTTTTATTCTTTAAAAAACAAAGACTACAGACAAATACACTAGGAGGTGAACCAGAGTAGTTCATTCTAGATGGTGTAAGTATACATTTTCTTCTATGACTTTTTATATTTTTAGTGAGAAATGATTTTCTCTTCCTCATCTCTACCAAATCAGTAATGTGTTTTTAAATTGAAAATACAGTGTTGATGAAAGGCAGCAAAATAAGTTGTATATATTACAGAGCAGGGAGGAGGATACTGGAAAGCTGTAAATTGGTAAGTTGGTAAAACCTTTCAGGAAGGTAAATTAACAATATAAATCAGAGGCTTTAAAAATATCTATGCTTTTGATCTGGTAATTCTGCTTCTACATATATAGCCTAAGGCAGTGTTTCCCAACACTGGGTCCCAGCATCAGAATCACATGGGCCCCTCTAAAGATGTCTGAATCAATATCTCTGATTTGGACTGAGATATGAGAATTTGGCTATAACAAGATCTCCTGATAATTCTTATATACACTAAAGCTTAAGCCCTACTGGCCTGAGCAAATGAGATTCATTCATTAATGCTTACTGAGTCCCTATTAAGAATCAGGCTCAATTCTATGCACTGGGGACACATCTGTAAATCTATAAACAACACAGAAAAAGTCATTGTGCTCATGGAGCTTATCTTTTTTACTCAAAAATTTTATATCAGTATATTCATTATAGTATTATTTATGATAAATACCATAGGAAATTCTCAGTGATATTCAGAGAATGGCATGGGAAGCTATTCACCATGTGTTGTCAGAGGAAAATAGCCATGATCCCTTCTTAAAAATATACACATGTATTGATAAAAAAGAGTAAAGGGAAATATATACACAAGAATATTAATCTTTATGGGGCACCTGGCTGGCTCAGTTGGTAGAATATGTCACCTCTTAATCTCAGGGTTGTGAGTTCAAGCCCCACATTGCAGGTGGAGCCTACTTAAAAATATATATGTGTGTGTGTGTGTGTGTGTGTGTGTGTGTGTGTATACATACACACACATAATCTTTATTTTCTCTGAAAAATAGTATTATAGGTTATTTTTATTTATACTTTTTGGTATTTTCTAAATTTCTGGAATAAACATAAATTACTGACATAATAAAAAGAATATATAATGTTGAAAAAATTTATTTAAACACCAGGGGAAATGCAAAATTTCCCTATGCTAGGTCGATCTTTTAAAATATGTTCTGATTTAGCAATATCAGTACACAGTTATTCTTATTTATGAACTGAACCCAAGAACTTTTGATTCCATTTTGGGGGCTGTTCATTTCCTATTTCAGGTTTAAGGAGATGAGCTTTCAAGTGTTTTGTGTTTGGCTAGCTGACGAACCCTAAGTACTGTCTAGCTGTAACAAATGGAGAGCTCAAGAAGATTCTTTCTTCTTAAATTTTAAACAGTTGTTGCTTTTTCGGGATTTCAAATATAATACATAATTTTCATATAAGAATATTAAGAAAAATATAAAATATAGAAAGAGAAAATTAGCCACTCCCCCAACCCCAAGAAAACCATTTTAAAGGACTAGATTATATTCTTTTGGATTATATTTCCATGTATGAAATACATGTGTTACATGCACACATACACACACGCACACACACACACACACATATATGTAATTTTATTTGCTTTAATCCTTTACATTCTGTTTTGGGTCACTCTATTACCTTCTACCAAATATCATAGCCATCTTTCTATAAGAAGACATGGACACTTCATCTTTGTAATGGCTACATAAATTACATTGGATGGACATATGTTGATTTATTTAAAGAATTATCATTTAATCTTTCTTATGTTACATTTTATAACTGATGATTATTGCTGATTATATAAGAAATCTACTGATTTGACATGCTTATAGTTATATCTGGCTTCCTTATTCCTACCTCTCATTGGACCTAATTGCTTTTCTTTTGATTGTCTTAAAATTCCTAGGAAGACAATCATATCATTTAGAGATCATGACACTTTTGTATCTTCTCAATACTTCTCATCCCTTTTCTTCCTGTTGTCTTATGCTTTGGCTAAGACCCCCAGAAGAATAAGTATCACTGAGCATGTCCAGCTATGTAATTTAGGTAAAAGTTGATCTTTTGGGTTCTAGAACTATTTAGAAAGATGGTTATCTAATTAACCTATGTAGACCTGGCAGTGGGCTTGTTCTCAAGTACCACCTTGCTTTCTCTTAATCTGACAATGTATCTTAGAGATGGAGAATTCAAGGTGGACATTTTTTTTTTGTTTATTTTTTGAAAGAGAGAGAGAGCGCCAGCTGAGTAGGGGCAGAGAGAGAGGGAGTGAGAGAGAGTCTCAAGCAGGCTCCATGCCATCAGTGCAGAGCCCAATGTGAGGCTCAATCTCACAAACCATGAGATCATGACCTGAGCCAAGATCAAGAGTTGGATGCTTAACCAACTGAGCCACTCAGGTGCCCCTCAAGGCGGACATTTTTTTAAATGTTTATTTATTTTGAGAGAGAGACAGAAAGAGTGAGAACCAGGGAGGGGCAGAGAAAGAGGGAGAAAAAAAAAAACCCAAACAGACTCTGCACTGTCAGCACAGAGCCTGATGTAGGGCTCCATCTCGTGAACTGTGAGATCATGACCTGAGCTGAAATCAAGAGTTGGTCACTTAACCAACTGAGCCACACAGGCGCCCCAAGGTGGACATTTTTAACTGCAAGCAGCAAAGGCAGAATGGGGAGGTGGTGGACACACTATGGTAGGTAGTACTAATTTGTAACTCCCAGCCTCAGACATAATCTTGTCCTATTCCCCAATTTCCTATTTCTGCCACCTTCTACCACAAGAGAAGAAAAAGAATTAGGAACCCTCCAGTTCTGCTACTTCACAACCATGTTATCTCCAGGCAACTCGGCTCCTGGCTGGACAGTGGTCATTTAGGAAGGCAGAGCCGCTGCAGTGAGTAGCAAAGAACTTACTAGTATAGCTAGTGTCTCTCCAAGTTGTGGTGGGAAAGATAACCAAACATGAAGATTTTGGTAGAATTACTGGTGTTCTTAAGCTAATCTAGAAAGTTGTTTTAAATTGAGTGGGAGATGGTTTTTAAAAATTATTTCCACTTAATTCTAGTTTGCAGCCTAGAAAACTGGAATTATTATGACTTCAGGGAGAAAAAAAGCAAAGACTATTTGAGGTCAGCACAATACTGTCAATATCCAAGTTGGAAAAGTTGGAAAGCTATGCTGTTTTTTCTTAGTCTCATCTTGTTCTCAGTAATTGCTTCCTTTCAACCATAAAGTTGTTTAGTGTAGGAGAGATATTCCAAGGCTTCTCTTTATATTCACTGCTGCAAGATCCCATTTTAGCATAATTACAGTCTTGGAGTTGCAGAGACAGGCTCACTCTATCTAGCTGTGCAGCTGGCTTTCTCAAATGACAATAGGATGCTCACCAGCTTAGCAACGTCCAAGGCTGGGAGCCAGGGGGAGGCCCTCATGCTGAAATTTTGCCCTTGCTTTGTCTGTATTTCCTCCGTGAAAATGGGGAAATGGCTTAGAATATTAAAAAGGCACAAAGTTGGTTTTTTTTTTAATTCTTTCCGGGCTTTTAAAGGGACGTGCTGAGTTTTGAATGTGGATTTTTAGTATCCCAAATCAGAGATTATTCATCTTTACATCTCCAACTGATATTACTGAGCAAAAAAAACAACAACGACAAAGAAAAACCAATTTTGCACTGCTTTTCTCTTCTCCTTGTCCTTCTTCTTACATTTCTTTTTCCTTTTTGTGGGAAGATTAAAGAAAGTCTAAATTTGCCTGCCTCCTTTACCTGCAGAGTGACTCCACATTGGCTTGACTCCTTGCTATAAAAATTATTTTCATGGTTTGAAATAATCAATAACTGTTCACATTCAACCTTCATATCTCTAGAGACTTCTGCTTACATCTATACTGACTTTCTTGCTTCTCAATAAAGACCAGGCCCCCCCTTTCTTCTACCCAGCTTACCCAGATGTATTGCCTGCTGCCCCCACATTCTGTTTATTCTTCCTTCACACAAATTCGTATACCTTTCTATTCCACTTATCACAGCCTTAGTTCAAATCTTTATATCTCTTTTCTGAATTATCACAAAACATTTCCTAAATGGTCCATCTACTTGTAGGCTCTCCTTATCCAAACTCTTTTAAAAGTTTCAGATCAACTTTCTTACAGAACCACTACAAAAGAATGAACGAGAAGGCTTATAAACCATTCCTTATGTGTCAGGGGCCAAAAGAGACATTGGAATGCTTGGATGAAAGACACTTTCATGACTGTGTACTTTTCATAAAAGTGGGGTGGAGAAGGGAGCTACTGTCTTCTAGTGTACATGAGTCAAGGATGCTGCTAAGTATCCTACAATGTACAGGACAGCTCCCCACAACAAAAGTATTACAGTACAAATGTCAGTGGTACCAAGGTTGAGAAACAATGCACATATTAGTAGTTGACTCATTAGTTGCCCTGTCAGTTCAATGCCTCTCCTCTACATGTAATCAAATCCTCCCCATTCTCCAAAACTTCTTCAACTCTGTCTCTCCTAATCAAATTCTTAAAGCACTTTTGGTCTTAAAGCACCTCTCCCAGGGGATGTATCAAGTGTCATTTTCCTGTGGAGATAGTGCTCTATGTCCCATGTGCCCTACCTTGTCAGGGTATTGCTATATGTCACTAAGCCTATATTCTACTTTATTGTCCATAGCACCAAATAATACATGGCCCTCCATATGTTACCCAGTTAGTAAATACTTGTAACTCAGAAGATGATCCCATTAGCCAAGAAATTGGCAGTTGAAGTGGTCAGAGGAGATCTACTGCAGAGTTGCAGGGGCGCCTGGGAGGCTCAGTCACTTAAGCATCCAGCTCTTGATTTCAGCTCAGGTCATGATCTCACAACTCATGAGTTTGAGCCCTACATTGGGCTCTGTGCTGACAGCACAGAGCCTGCTTGGGATCTTCTCTCTCCCTTTCTGCCCCTCCCCTGATCACACGTGCATGCTATCTCTCTCTCTTTCAAAATAAATAAATAAGCTTTATCTGCAACAGTCTCATTAAGAACAAAGCTAAGAGGGGGTGCTTGGATGGGTCAGCTGGTTACGCGTCTGACTCTAGATTTCAGCTCAGGTCATGATCTCACGGTTTGTGGGATGGAGCCCCATGTCAGGCTCATCAGCACAGAGCCTGCTTAGGATTCTTTCACTCTCTTTCTCTGTCTCTCTGCTCCTCCCCCACTGCCTCTAGCTCTCTCGAAATAAATAAATAAATAAATAAATAAATAAATAAATAAAATTTTTAAATTAAAAAAAAAGAACAACGCTAAGAGAAATGAGAATGTAGAGAAAGAAAGGGACAGGACCACAGGAAGTACTGTCTAGAATGAGAAAGTTAGAATGTGCACTTAATCAGACTTTTTTCTATTGTGGTAGGATATACATAACAAAATTTATCCTTTTAAATATTTTTTAATGATTTTTTGTTTTTAAGTAATAAATGTGGGGCTTGAACTCACAACCCTGAGGTCAAGAGTCCCACACTCTACTGAATGAGCCACCCATGCCTTCCTCATTTTAACTATTTTAAGTGTACAGTTCAATGATATTAAATACATTCATTTTATTGTGTAATCATCACCACTATCTATCTCCAGAACACTTTCAATTTTATAAAAGTGAAACCCTATACCCATTAAACAATAATTCCCCATTTTCCGCTTCCTCCAACCCCTGGGAACCACCATTCTATTTTCTGTCTCTATAAATTTGACTATTCTAAGAACCTCATATAAGAGGACTCATACAGTATTTGCCCTTTTGTGACTGGGTTACTTAACTTAGTGTAATGTCTTCAAAGTTCATCCATGTTGTAGCATGTGTCAGAATTTCCTTCTTTTTTAAGGCAGAATAATATTCCCCTCTATGTATATACCACATTTTGTTTATCCATTCATTGTCGATGGACATTTGGGTTGCTTACACCTTTGATTATTGTGAACAATGCCTCTGTGAACATGAGTGCATAAATCTCTTCAAATCTCTGCTTTTACTTCTTTCGGGTACATGCCTAGAAGTGGAGTTGCTGGATCATTTGGTAATTCTATTTTCAAATTTTTTGAGAGATTACCAACTATTTTCCACAGCAGCCATACCATTTGATATTCCCACCAACAGTGCATGAGGATTCCAATTTCCCCACATCTTTGATAACACATTTTATCTTCTGTTTTGGGGAGTTTTAATAACAACTATCCTAATGAGTGTGAACTGGTATCCTATTGGGGTTTTGATCTGCATTTCCTTAATGACTAGTGATGTTGAGCATCTCTGTATGTGTAATTGGTCATCTGTGTTTCTTCTTTGGAGAAGTGTCCATTCAAGTCCTTTACCCAGTTTGTTTAGTTTTTTTTAACGTTTATTCATTTTTAAGAGACAGAGAGAGACAGAGCATGAGCAGGAAGAGGCAGAGGGAGAGGGAGACACAGAATCTGAAGCAGGCTCCAGGCTCCAAGCTGTCAGCACAGATCCTGATGTGGGGCTCAAACTCACGAACTGTGAGATCATGACCTGAGCCGAAGTCGGATGCTCAACCAACTGAGCCACCCAGGAGCCCCTACCCAGTTTTTTTTTTAAAGCAGTTGTTTGTTTTGTTGCTGTTGAGTTATAGGATTTCTATATACGTTATAAATATCAATCTTTTTTATCAGCTATATGATTTGCAAATATTTTCTCACATTCCTTGGGTTACCATTTCATTCCGTTAATAGTGTCCTTTGATGCGCACATGTTTTAATTTTGATGTAGTGCAATTTAGCTATTTTTTTCTTTTGTTGCTTGTGTTTTAGTATCATATCCAAAAAAATTATTGCCAAATCCAACATCATGAAGATTTTCTTCTATGTTTTCTTCCAAGAGTTTGCAGTTTTTGCTCTTACATTTAGGTTTTGATCCATATTGACTGAATTTTTGTATATGGTGTAAAGTAATGGCCTAACTTCAATCTTTTACATGTGGATATCCAGTTTTCCCAACACCATTAATTGAAAAGACTGTCCTTCCTTCATTCCATAGTCTTGGCATCCTTGTTGAAAATCATTTGGCCATATATGAGAGGGTTTATTTCTGAGCTCCCTATTCTATTTCATTGGCTTATATGTCTGTCTGTAGGCTAGTGCCATACTGTTTTGATTACTGTGGTTTTGTAGTAAGTTTTGAAATCAGAAAGTATGAGATATCCAATTTTTTTCTTCTTTTTCAATATTGTTTGGCTACTTGGGGTCCCTTGAGATGCCACATGAATTTTAGCATGGATTTTTCTATTTATGCAAATGATGTTGTTGGGATTTGATAGAGATTGCATTGAATCTATAGATCACCTTGGGTAGTAATGACATCTTTTTTTTTTTTTTTATTTATTTATTTTTGAGACAGAGACAGAGCATGAATGGGGGAGGGTCACAGAGAGAGGGAGACACAGAATCTGAAACAGGCTCCAGGCTCTGAGCTGTCAGCACAGAGCCCGACGCAGGGCTCAAACCCACGGACCGTGAGATCATGACCTGAGCCAAAGTCGGACGCTTAACCGACCAAGCCACCCAGGCACCCCAATGACATCTTAACAATATTACATCTTCCCATCCATCACCACTGGGTTTCCTTCCATTGATTTGTGTCTTCTTTAATTATTTCATCAAGGTTTTCTAGTTTTCAGTGTATAAGTCAACCAAATTCTTTTTTTTAAAGAAATTATTTTGCAAACAATACAACAACAACAGTTTTAGAAATTTAAAAATAGAAGTTATTCATTTCAAATCTCACTTCCCAATAGATCATTTGGCCTAACTTTTCCCATGTATTCTTCTAGTCTTATCTGCATGTATATATCATTTCAACATAATCATAAATCATCACATAAATCCGATTTTGAACCTTGTTTTCTATAATTATTATATTCTACTCATTTTCCATGCAGTCATATAGTGACTTCAACAGCTGAGGGTGCTGTACCAACAGTGGATTCTATCCAGAGGATGAAGTATAATCAGTGGCCTGAGGCTTAGAATAGGAGTAGAAATGGAAATCCTCTTTTTTTTTTTTAACTTCCACCAAGTAGTGGAAATAAATACTTACTAAGCACAACAAAAACAAGAGTTTTAAAGATTGCTCCAGAGAAGCTGTTTTGGTGGTTAAATGAGAATAGTCACAATTCAAGAAAAGGTATTGGCTGACTTCACTAGTGCCTCCTCTGAATATTTTCTAGTCCTAGTTCTAACATGTAGCATTTAACATTTGGAATCCATCTTGAAAGACAAGAGACCCAAAGCATCAAGAGCATTTATTTGCTACACTTATAATGGCAGATGATTGAAATATTCATATCCATCTGTAACTTTTAGTTACTCAGTTTTCAATAGCTGCTTAGGAATTCTATGAAACTGCATAGAATGCAAATAAGTTTTTTTATATGAAAAGCAATTTTAGTGATATCTGATTTTATCACCTTTCTTGGAATGAAAAACTAAGTTGATGGTGATGAGCATTGAATTGTGAGGTATGAATTTGTAAAGACAGGTTTTGGAAGGCTTGCCATGCCAAAGTTTATAATCAGAGTATGAACTTGCCCCTTCAGTGAAAGCCATCTGTCTCCTAGAATTCTCTCTCCTCAAGTAGTTAGAAGAAGCCTGTACACACTTGACTCTACCAATGAAAACCCACAGCTTCACCTCTTCTTTTACAAGTGTATGCCATTTCTTGGATGAATTTGAGGACTGCTGAAATGTAAGCATGCGTCTTAGAGTCTTCCTTTCTCTAGCTGCCTGCTACTCCCTCTTTTTTTTCTTAATTTCTGGTCAGACTTACAAAAGATATTATGAACAAAAATCCCCATAGGTCTCCTTCTCCTCCTTCTTCTCATTCTCCTTCTCCTTCTCCTTCCTCTTCTTCAATTCTTATGGCAATTTTAAAGCTTCTTATATAAATATCCTATTAAGTCACATTTTTCTACTGTGACCACTTTCTCTAGGTTCAAGAATTGGAACATTGATAAAACACTTATAATGTTCCTTTTAATTAACTTCTAATGTTTGCTTTCCCACTCAGTTTAAAATTAAATATTTTTTATACGGGAATATATTTTTGCAGTCCTGGATTAAAACTTAACTCCCAGAGACCAGCCCTGAAAGATCTGAGACCTTACTTAAGAGGTTAAAATAATAAATACCCAGTGAACAGCTACTGGAGAACTGGTTAGTTTAACTTTTTAGGCTGGGTGCCCAAGGTGGGCTGCTTCCATCTGTAGGGCACACACACCTTATTGTAGAGTGCAGAATGCACACATTTTAGCTAGTCACTTTCAACATATGCCAGGGAAGTAGATAGCTCCATTAGGCAATGTCAGAGAAGATAAATGTGTCCAAATTACTTGCCAAAAATGCTTAGTGAGCATCAGAGAGATGGGTTCTGCTTTCCAAATTATTAAGCAGACTATTCAGAAGTACTGAAACATTCATTTTTCATTGCAGATTGTTGACTGGGAGCCGGAGACAGCTGTCTTCCTCTGATGCCCCATGGTAATGCCCACAGGAACTTTCTCCCTTCAGCATTCAACACGCTAAAAGGTGTGAAAGGATATGCATCATTTAGCAGCACTGACATCTAGGATTTGACTGGAGAATTTTAGGCACAGAAGCCTATGGATCCTGGAAGGTCAGTTGTCTACCTCTAGATGAATTTGTTTCAGTAATATCAACTTGTCTGGTTTTCTCTGCACACACAAAAAAAGCTGAAATAAATTACCACATTCTCAGGGTCCCTCGGTAGCTCAGATGGTTAAGCGTCCAATTTCAGCTCAGGTCATGATCTCATGGTCCATGAGTTCGAGCCCCAGGTTGGGCTCTGTGTTGACAGCTTAGAGCCTGGACCCTGCTTCAGATCCTGTGTCTCCCCCTCTCTCTCTGCCCCTTCCCTGCTCACACTCTGTCTCTCTCTCTCTCTGTCTCTCAAAAATGAACAAGTGTTCAATTTTTTTTTAATTCAGATTTCAGATTCTCATCCCAGGCAGGGCCTGGGAACATGCTTTTTTGCAAACAACAAAATTTTGATGCAGGTGATCCCATCACCTCTCATCTGAGGCACGCTGCCTGAGGAGCAAGCAGAGCACCCCCTCAAAGTGCCCCTCAGAGGACCTGAGCTCTCTTCTCCCCCTTGGGGAAGGATAAAATGAGCATCTACACTCCTTCAGGATTTTAGGCAGAACTACTCATAAAAAAGAATTAAGAGCAGTTAGTAGCATTATTTTGACATATGTCAACTTAGTCATCTTCTTTTCTCATTCTGGTATTTCTTCAATTTTTCTCCAAGAAGAAATGAATTGTTGGCTCCAGCTCTAGATCTCAGTTATTATTTTACTGTTTTTCACTAAAGAGCAGAAAGCTATCCACCGTGGCCGCTATGTTTAGGCAACAGTTCAATTATCATATGATTATTCCTTTATTAGTAACTAGTAGTGAGGGACTAGAACTCTAGCTAGCTTTTCCCTTCTGACCACTAGACACTTTGAAGAGAAAGCATATAATAGGAAATATATAGGAGGTGTAGGGGCATTCTCTGTTTGAAACCACATCTTAAGAAACTTGGATAAAATAGGTGGAGCTCCTCTTCAATGCTTTTCTTATGGACTTGGAACTCCCCACCTTCTCATCCATTTCTTCTTGAGAAGACCTAAGTGTTTCTCTGTTTGCTACCACCCGGGTGCCCCTCAAAAGGGGCCTCTAGCTAAAATTTTCTCGGGGCGCCCAGGTGGCTCAGTCGGTTAAGCATCCGACTTCAGCTCAGGTCATGATCTCACGGTCTGTGGGTTCAAGCCCCGCGTCAGCTCTGTGCTGACAGCTCAGAGCCTGGAGCCTGTTTCGGATTCTGTGTCTCTCTCTTTCTCAGACCCTCCCCTGTTTATGCTCTCTCTCTCTCTGTCTCAAAAATAAATAAATGTTAAAATTTTCTCCTCCTTCCTGTATATCAGAATGTGTTCTCCTATAAAGCTTTAACTATTCATGTATCAATATCAATGCAGAAATCAATTTTTATTGTTACCAAACAGAATCTAGCTGCACATCAAAGGAATAACACACTCAGGCCAAGTGAGCTTCATTCTAGAGCTGCAAAAGTAAATCAATTTTAGGAACTCTATTAACTTAGTTCATTTTAATATATCTGAGAAGAGTCATCTAAGATCATTTCCACTGATGCTAAAAATGCTCTTGAAAAAAATGTACATCTGTTCTTCAGAAAAACTCTCAGTCCTCAACATGATTGAGTAGATCTGTCTTAGCCCCAGAGCTGTCATCATACCTAATGGGGGGCTACTAGAAACATTTTCACCAAAGTCGGATAAACAAAGGATATTTATTTACTCTTAACTCTCATAAGTCACTATAGGAAAATGATAAATTTCATGGATTTTGGTATTGAACCACCAAAGTTCAATGCCACCTAGGACCTATGAGACTGTGGGAAATTTACTTACTATTTCTGTGCTGAATTTCCCTTTCTGTAAATGTAGATAATGATGAGACTTACTTCTTAAGGCTGCTTGCTAAGAGGTGTAAATAGATTGACAAGTATAAAGTACTTATACACTACAAGGCATATAAATACTCAATAACTTTTTACTATCATCATTATTATTTAACATTATTTTTTGAGGTACTAGACAAGTAGACAAACCGAACAGATAGGAGAAGGGAATTTAGAGGTATTAAAAGGAAAGATCAAATTATCTACATTTTCAGTTACTGTAATTATAAAACTGGGAAATCTAAGAGAATCTCCTGAAAAACTACCAAAAACCAATACGAAAGTTCTATAAATAGTAGAGTATAAAATTCACATTCAGAAATCAATAGACACCATGTATATGAATAAAAATTAAATTTTAAACTTTATTCATTTTTTTTTGAAAGAGAGAGCAAGCAGGGGAGGAGCAGAAGGAAAGGGAGAGAGAGAATATTAAGCAGGCTCCACACCCAGTGCAGATCCCAACAACTGTAAGATCTGACCTGAGCCAAAATCAAGAGTCAGATGATTAACCAACTGAGCCTCCCAGGTGTCCTGAAACTTTAATTTTAAAAAAGGCATAGCATGTTCCTAAAGAAGAAGACTCAGCATCATAAAGATGTTAATCCCCCCTCAGTTAATTTGTAAGTCTGTCACTATCATTAATAAAATGCAGGGAATATTTTTAACTAGATAAGCTGATTCTAAATTTCATATGCAAAAACAATCATTCAGGAAGTTCCAGGGAAATTCTGGAAAAGAAGAGAGTAAGTGACCATTTATTCCAGCAGATATTAAACATTATAAAGTCTGTCTTTCAAAAGTATATACTAGCACACACATAGACAGATTAACTGAATAGAATATAAACCTAGAAATGAGCCTACACACACACACACACACACACACACACAAGAATTTAGGGTACAAAAAAGTTGTCATTGGTATCAGCTGGGAAAGGTGGAACTATTAAATTTTTTTAGACGGTGATGTGGTAATAATATAGCCATCTATGAGAAAATAGAAATAGATCCTGTCAAGAATTGTGACAAGCCTGAGATCATACCCAACAAGTTAGCCTGCTAGGGTTTCAGAGATGCTCTCAGAAGAGAGACTCCTGGGTCAAAGACAAAAGAAGCATGAGCTCCATAACAGCATCAGTTCCCCTTGCTCCTTAAATACCCTGAGAGTGGTGCAGAGATTGGCCCGGGGGATGCCCCACACAGTAGGTTGTGTCACAGGGTGAGGAATTTTGAGTTTAGGAAACTTTCCATCTCATAAGGGGACTGCTAGCAAACCTATCTAACCTAGAGGGAAACATCTTTATTATCCTGACAGCAAAGAAATCTTCCCTTTGTCCTGGAGAGAAATATTATTTCTGTCTCCCAAGGCTGATCACTACATAAGCATCCCTGCAAAGAGAGTTCAGAACGAAAGTTGTCGTAAGATGCACAGATATTTGAGAGCTCCATGGACAACTGACTCGCAACAGATCCACACCTTTCCTCATCTACCAAGATAAATCCAAAATGGTTCAAAAACTTAAACGTTTACCAAAAAAAGGACGGTGCCTGGCTGGCTCAGTCGGCAGAGCATGGGAATCTTGATCTTAGGGTTGTGAGTTTGAGCCCCATGTTGGATGTAGAAATTACTTAAAAATAAAGTCTTTTAAAAAAGGAAACAATAAAAGAACCATAGAAAGAAAGAATACTCAAAATGGCAGAGACCTTACTAAACTATGATGCAAAAATATTATAACATAATTTTAAGTGCATGCTAAAATCACCAAAACAAAGTCAAGAAACAAACTGGGGAGGAGAATTTACAAGTCATATCAGAAACACAGAGCTAATTAACCTAATACAACTGTTATAAATAAAATGCTAAGTGAAAAACCAAAGCCCAACAGAAAAACAGACAAAAAACTGTTCACCAGAAAAGAAAATACAGATGTTTCTTAAACATATGAAAAGATTTTCAATTTTACTCAAGAACAGCCTACTAAAATTACAATAACATAATATTCTTCACCTTTTCAATTGGCGCAACATAAAAATGTCATAATACACTATATTGGTGGCATGGAGAAAGAATTGGGACAATCTCTATGAAGAGAAATTCGACAATACTACCAAAATTAGAAATGTGTATGTTCCTTGCAAGTCCATTTCTAGGAATTTACAGATACACCAGTACACATGCAAGTGTATACAAATGAGATTCACTGCAATATTGTTGGTAATGGAAAACTATTGGAAGTAACAAATTTCCACCAAAAAGGATTTGCTAAATAAATTATGGTACATCCATATATATAATGCAATACTCTGCAACTATAAAAGAGAATTAGGAAACTCTATGTGCAGATATGGAAAAGATTTCTAGGATATAAAGTTTTTCAAGTTGATACAGAAGAGTGTATGCTATATGTTGCAATTCCTCTTTTTAAAAAAGGGGAGGACAAATTTACATTTGATTATATTTATATAAATGCATCAATAAAGATACATGAGAAATTAATAATAGTGACTGCCTTCAGAAAGAGGAACTGAGTGGCTGGGAAAGGATGTCTTTCCACTGTATATCTTAATCAGTCAGGATTCAGTTACAACTAAAAGAAACCCCCTGGCTAGTTTTAACAGAAGTGCCTTTAAGACAAAAATTTAGATTCTTACAAAACTCACTGGAAATGCTGGAAGAGCAGACTTTAGAATAGCTCCCCCACCCCCCGCCAAAAAAAAAAAAAAAATGCTCCCAGAGAAACACCAAATGCTCAAGGAAACTGCTGACTCTTCCACTCTCAGGAAACTGGGGTGAGGGCAGTGAGGGAGAGAAATTCATGGACTTGACTTCTGGTTCCAGGTTCATCCAGCTTAGTTTCATTCCACAGATCAGAAGGCAGAGTCAGAGCCACTACAGCTGACTAGAGGAGAACTTGGGCTTAGCTACAATTTAGCTGATACCACTCTCATCAGCTAAATGGATAACTGACATGCCATTTCTTGCCCCAAATAATTTATTTCCAAATTCAAATTTTATAAAAGTCGGTCTGATTGGTAAATCTAACTCGTATATGAAACTGTAGTTTCAAGGATCTATTTAAATATAGTTTTCACTTTTCAGCCTGTACCTTATAGAAAGTTGGCGTACAGGCTGAACAAGCCCATCTATTGGATTTACTACAATATTACTTTTTAAATTTTGAAGCACAAAAATGCATTAACTATTTTTTTATTCTTATGTTTTTATTTATTTTTTTTTTTGAGAGACAGAGAGAGCAGGAAAGAGAAAGAGAATCTCAAACAGGCTCCACGCTCAGCATGGAGCCCAAGGCAGGGCTCGATCCCACGACCCTGGGATCATGACCTGCACTGAAACCAAGAGTCGGATGTTCAACTGACTGAGTTACCCAGGTGTCCTTGTGTTAGCTGTTCTTAAAAATTAAAGTAAAAAATTAAAAGCTTACTAAGTCTGGCTTATAACAGCTTATTCATAATCACAAAAATAAAAGTAACCAAGGGTCCCTGTATTAGTTTGCTCAGGCTGCTATAACAAAATACCACAGACTTGGTGGCTTAAACAACAGAAACTTATTTTTTCATAGTTGTGTTATCTAGAAAGTCTAAGATCAAGGTACCAATCAATTCAGTTTCTGGTGAGAGCTCTGTTCTTGGTTTGCAGACAGCCTCATGTCTATGTGATCATATGCTTTTCCTCAATGCGTGTGCTCAGAGAGAGAGAGAGAGCTCTGGTGTCTGTCTCTTCCTATTCTTGTAAAGGCACAGCCCTATCAGATTAGGGCCCCACCCTTATGATCTCAGTAACCTTAATTATCTCCTAAAGGCTCTGTCTCTAAATACTGTTTCATTGGGGGTTAGAGTTTTAACATATGACTTTTGGAAGGATGCAATTCAGTCTGTAGCAGTCCTTTAACTAGGGAATAAAGAAAGAAAATCTATTACATCCATACAATGAGATACTACTCAGAAATAAAAAGGGACAAATTATTGAAGTATAAAATACCGTGGATGAATCTCGAATGCATTATGCTAAGCAACTAAAACCAGATTTAAAAGGCTATATTACTGTATGAGCCTATTTATATGATGTTCTGGAAAAAGCAAACATACAGAAACAGAAAACGGATCAATAACTGTTAAGGAACAGAGAAAAGTTTGACACAAAGGGATGTGAAGGAATTTTTTGGTGTGATGGAATTATTTTATATTCTGATTATAGTGATGGTTACATGACTATTTGTATTTGTCAATACTTACAGAACTTTACACTAAAAGAGATAACATTTAAATTATACTTAAATTTTAAGATTAAAAAAATCCTATTCCATGTCCTCTACCCTATCAACTAGTCATCATATTATAAGGTAATAATGTCTAATAATGATATAAAATAGCTCTTCCCTACCAAGTATTTCTTTTATTGCTTTTTGAATTTAACAGAACTTCCAGGAGAAGATAAGATACTGACTTAGCTAAAGACTGAATCTTAATGAAAGTTTAGAGAAAGATTATTTTTTTCATTAGAATGTCCTTTGTGATTAAACTCCATTAACAGAAAGTCACTTACTTAGTGTCCAGGCCCACAAACTAATAATAATAAAGTAGGAATCTGTGTAAACAGTCCTGAGTTCTCTTCCTGAGAGCCAGTTTAAAAAAAAAAAAAAAAAGGCATCAGAGGGATTGAGAGAGCATGAATACAACCTGCTGTGTCCTATAGCCACACCTACTCAGAAGAGGAGAGCTAGGTTTCCATTTCTCAGCTGATGCCCTCCCCCTCCCTTCTCTCCATTTTCCCACCATCTGCCTGGTGTCAACACAGCAACCAAATATCATCTGTACCATGTTTTATCATCAATAAAAGAAAAATAAACTGGTGAGCAAAGCCTTTGTTATAACAACATAAGAACATTTTTTAAACCTCACCAAGCAAGGAAACAACAGATGAAAACCACAATCTCTAATGGCACTTCTCTTAGAGAAAACAAGTAGCACAGCACTGATAGCCTATCAGCATGAGGACGCAGAAAATGTGCAGGCAAATTTCCGGCATGTTATTCCCTAGAGAGTTTCTCCATTTATTTGCTATGCAGTGAAATTTATTTAAAACATTTTGAGGGTATCATCAGACTAAAAATCATCAGACCAGAAAGGTCAACCTATTCAGAATGAAAACAAAAACTGCATTGCTCTCAAATAACATCATCCATCCTGCTCCTCTCCACTTAGCTTCCTCTCATCCATTCCCTGATGGTCAGATTTGCACACTGTGGGAAGATAGGTTGAGTCTGTTATCCAACATCTTCCCAAGCAGGAGAACTAGTTTGGAAAGTAGATGAGGGTGGGAGTAGGGCTGTGCAAATGTAGACCCCTGTTCTTCCCCTTGGGAACTGAGCCTCCAACCCTTACTGTGAGTCCAAGAGTTGTACGTACTTGGGTCTGGCCAGAGTTGCAAGGAAGCAGGGCGACTGCCAGGAATACCTCTACAAGATGACTGGGATTCACACTTGGCTGCCATGCTCATTGCTGCATTTCTGCACTGCCTTGCTCAGGCCTCGGCTGCCCAGTGAGACCCACAGAAGTATTCAGTCGTCCCCACTGCTCTCAGCTGGTCACTCATCCCTATTTTTAGGATTCCTTAGCAACTGAACAACCTGTTATTCCATAGCTAATATTTTGCATTCCTGAGTCCATTACTACACTTATCACCCCCTCCTCCCTTCCCCCAAATGTATGCCATATTGTGCCTGCGGGTTCTATCCTCAGATGTATCCCCTATCATCCCTGTGAGTTCTCCAGGGACAGGAAAAGCGTATTCATCAGGATCTGCTCTGTGCTGCACAGCTCCTGGATTCAAGACATTCTTCCTACTCTGAACCCCTTCTAGTGAAGTTGAACCCTATTCCCATCTTCCTATTTACACCAGAGATGAGGAACAGCTAATCAACATTCTCTTTATAATAAGGTTTCATTTTACTTTATTAGAAACAAGAAATACATGGCATATTTAAACAATCAATTAGCTGGTTTTGAAAAAGCCATAGGGCAAGAGAGCTGCACCTGTCCCACTATGGCTCCAGTATGGGAGGAGAATTTATTTTGTAAGTCCCCGGGCCTAAGAAACTCTGCCATTTTTATTGTAAATCATAGAAGCGTTTGTGCTACTGTTGTAGATGTTATCATATAACTGAGTGGGGGAGATCTCTGCTTTTTTCAACTCAGGATCATTTTTAATCATTCAGTCTTGGCAGCTCCGGTTCTCAGCAACCCCTCTCTGTTACTAACAGCTTGTTCCTATTCTTAGCATGGTGGGAATGTTGGCCTATGTGATGTATTTTGGGAAAATCAGCTAGAGTCATTGAATGTACAAATGATGAAGCTCATTTTATAGATATTTAAATTAAGATAATGCTAACCTTAAACTGCTCAATCTTCCACAATAAAAACCATTTCTAAGTGTATCCTATTTATTATGAACATTTTTTTTTCTGGTGAAAAGAGATTCTATTTTTCTTTTACCATGAGAACTTCACAATAAACAGTTTTACAGTGACCTCTCAACAAAGACCAATGTACTTTCAAATTGGAAAGTGTGGGTTCTAGACTCACTGGTACAGACTCTGCTTCTGCTCTCCTGTGGCAGCTGGTATGCTCCACTGAAGAATTGTCCTTGGTGGAGCCTGAAGCAGGACATTCTTTTGGGCAGGCCCTTCATTGTCTTGCCAACTACGTCAGGCTTTGTCACTCTAGTACTTAATGGAAGGGCAAGATGTGAATGTGAGTAATTTGCATTAGCATGGACTCCATAGGTCCAGAGTTTGACTCTTTTGCTACAGATTAGAATATACCTTGTTTGACATTAGCTTTAAGCCAAATAAACCAAGATAGAAAACTTGAAGAAAAAAAAAAAAAGATGCTATGAGATTCTGAGTAAGTTGGAGGCACTGATTGGCTCAAAGACCTGCCCTTTTATCCGGGATATCACATGCCTCCTGTCAACCCAGGGGAGTAAGTTACTATTATGACTCTTACCCTTGAGGTTGAGATATGTGCACATTTCACACTTTGCTCTATAATTTTACCATCAGAAGCTGTCTTTTGGACAGCTTGGACATTGTCTTTCGCTCTTAGTAAACATTATGGTTAAATGTATTCTAGCAGCTTCATCTATATTAATATACTTTTCCAAAAGAATTATCTTAACTCTCATCTATACCTACCAATGATGCAAATAATTTTTATTGTTACCTAAGATAAGCCAAAAAGACCACTTTGCTTCAGCCAGCTGTATGTTTGAGCAAAAGGACAATTTTGATAGAACTATTTAGACCATTTGCCTCAATTTTCAAAATCACTTTGATCCAGCTGATGCTCTGTAGTTTCAGCCAAGAGCTGCTCTGGATGACCCCACCCTGGGGACCCTAAATCCAAAGAAAAAGCTTCCAGCTGAGGAGCTGGTGGCAGAACTGGGAGATTAAACCCACCCATCCCACTGTCCTCCATGCAGCCCTCTCTCTGCAAGTTTTAAGTCCAGGACAAGAGGCCATTGGAGAGCTGGCTTCTCTCCTTTGTTTCAGAAAGCACAGAGGAGTTCTGTGCTCTCCAGGGCTGCCTTTCTTAAATTCCTAGTGTCAGGATTTGGTTGTTCTAAGTAACATAGCCCTCGCCCCATCTAACCCCCTCTCCCCCCCCCACCCCCCGCCACCTCCTGCTCCTTTCTGCCTTCCTCCAGCAGCAAATGGTGGGCATCACATCTCTCCAAACTCAGCCTCAGACAAATTAAACTCTGGTACCCAAACGGGCCATTTGGTTCCCTTACTAAAGGCAAGTCCAGCATCTTTATTTGACACCTAAAAAGACAATCTGTAACAGATCCGGGGGTAATACACCTAGAAACGATACATCTGAATAACTCCCTATGGGGAGATTTTACCAAAAAGTTCTATGTCAATCTTGCACAACCTCTATGAGCTCATTTGTGAAATAAGATTTGAGTCCTAACCACAATTCTTGGAAGTAAATAAGAAATTTAGGTAAATGTTATGCAACTTTGAAGCTACTATTTGGTATTCCTTTCACTATCAGTTTTAAAAAACTGTTTTGAAAATATCATGTTTTGAAGGGAGCTTTGTTTTTCTCATGTCTTTCTCCCATCTGCTACATTTTGTAACAAAGCCATAATCTGGTGTTTATGATATTAGTTGCTGTGGAAATTAATTTAATGCTATGCTATTCCTGTCTTACTGAGACAGCCTGAGTCAGTACAGGGGTTTGAAACATAAGTATTACCACAGTAAGCATTTGAAAAAAAAAGTAAAACATTTAATAAATAGAATCAATTTTAGAATTAATGGGTACTCACCTTTGTACTCACATTATTGCTTAGTGGCAGGGACATTTTAAAGGATTAGACCAAAGCAAACTCTATTTGAAAAGACCTATTACTCAAGAAAGGAAATTGCATACAAATGAAGAGATGAGGCTATTGTATTTTACAATGACCTCCATTGCATGTCCCAGCATAAAGTATTTTTAGGAAGATAACTGAACTCTTCCTCCTCAGAATAGTAGATTAGTCTCTCTAGGTTGGGGGGAGAGGGAGTGGGGAACTAATGCAGGAGAAAAGACAGAGCCCTGTAATAGAAGACACTTCTACCTTAAATAATAATTTTCTTAAGGCCTATTGTTCCTTCCACTAGAAAGGAAATAATGCCTTTCTTTCTCAGCACCTCCCTGCCTTCCCATCCACTCAACGAGCCCCTCCCACCTCTTACTGCTGCCCTCCTAAGCCACATTGACACTGCCCTACACCTGCAGGCCCCTCTCCCTTACAGCTTTCACCCCATTGGACTCTCCCGCAGGTCAAATGAGACTTGAAGCAGGGGAGAATTCTCATTGGCAATGCTGTGAGTTTGGCTGATGGTAGAGGAGGAAACCAGATGGAGAAGGGGAATCAGACAAGTAGCTTGCTAGGGCGAATGCTGATACAGCTGTTTCTTCATCTTTACAGTTATGACATTCCTGCTTTGACACCTCCAACTTTACTCATTGCCCCATCTTGCCCCTGATTTTACACCCTGCCCCTTTGCTGCTCTTTGTCACTGTCCTCTTAGTCACCAAAGGAGAGGGAAAAGCAGTTTGTTATTTGAGAGATTTGGCCTGGATTATTTAGCAAATGCTTTTATTAGGATGCGTTTACAAGTCTGATGTCTTATCTCCTTGTTTCCCTCATTGAGCTTCCTGAAGGAAGTTCCTGTCTTCCAACATATTATTTACAGACTGGCACTTAGCATACCATAAGTGCGTAATGAGTTTATTCATTTTTTTTGTCATATAAAGATAATTGGTGGGAAGTATAATGTATCCTAGCCTCTGAAGAAGCTAGGTCATCATTGGGCTATTGTCATCTGGGGCAAGTTGAAAAGTTCTGGAGCCTCTGAGCCAGATGCTCAGATGGGTGAAATGTGCCCAAGGGCTCCAAGTGTGGACTACAGAACCCACAGACACTGCCCATACTGTTTTACTGAGCTCACACCTGAGTCATATACCTGTTCATACCAGGTGCGTGGCTTAGGACTTCAAAGGGAGACTATGATAGTGCAATGGATTTCAAATTCACAGTCAACAAACAACTCAACTCAAGTTAGCTTATTTCTCTATAAATGAATTAGATTTAACTCTAAAATCTCCAGTTTCAATGAGGGGGAGAGACTCAATCTTATCACTCTCATTGCAGTTTCAAAGTTAGCCTCTTGGAGTAAATATTCAGTCAAATAAAAGACTTGAGCTCAATCCATTTGGAGCTCACATTCAACATCAGAGGTGTTTTCCATTCACAAGGATTCTCTTCTTACCCCCCAAGATGTGTCTGGGTGCAGGGGGAGAACAGCAAGGAAGGGTCTGATTGTGCCCCAGATGCCCCTGTCTTTGCTTCACAGTTTTGCAGCTGAATAATTTGTAGTCTGTTGTCTTAATGTAATAAAGTCTACCACCCCCACCACCATTCAGTGCCTCCTGTCTGTAGTGAAGCTTGGAGACTGGACCTCATCTTGATCCTTTGGGCTACCCTCCCAAGATCCTGCACTATAGGGTCACCTTGCCCAAGGCAAGAGGACCCCTGCCCTCTTGCTGGAAACTCCATGGAGAGCTCCACGTTCAGGCTCCGAGCACTGTTTCCAGCCTTCTCTCTGCTTCCCCTGCCACACTCCCATTTCCACTCTGGGTTCCAAAGAGGGTAAAACCCTCTGCTTTAGGGTTACTAAGCTTATCTACCAGTCTCTACCCCCTACAGAGAAAAGGGAGAGGTGTCGGCAGGAGAAGGGGGTGGGGGAAGGTGGGAAGAAAGCCTGGGGGGTGGGGGGCAGCAAACAGTCTCAGCTAAACTCTCTTGCTCTCTTCCTTTTTTTTTTTTTTAATGTTTTATTTTATTTTTGAGAGAGACAGAGACAGAGACAGAACAGCAGGAGAGGGGCAGAGAGAGAGGGAGACATAGAACTTGAAGCAGGCTCCAGGCTCTGTGCTGTCAACAGAGCACAACATAGTGCTCCAACCCACTAAGTGTGAGTCATGACCTGAGCTGAAGTCAGACACTTAACCGACTGAGCCACCCAGGTGCCCCTCTTTTGCTCTCTTCTTTCCAGATTCTTTCATTGACTCTTTTCTACTATTTGGAGATATTAAAAAGGTATATTATCTTAACCCAGCCTGCTCTTTATTTCAAAATCGAGTAACTTTCGAACTACTCCTTCAAACACAAGCAGCAGATAGGTTTGTAAGCAGGCTTACAAATAAAACAAAAAATCTAATTGCACTCAAGTACCATATTTTAAAATACTATTCTTATTCTTAGTAATAATAGTTAAAATCTAAATTCTAAAAGTATTCCTAGTGAAATCTTGTGTGTTTTTAATTGGGCTTGCAGATCTTTGAAGCTTCAAATTCTATCATTTTCGCCAGTATCTGATGACTCATGCAGCAATTCGTTCTCGCTGATCTCAGCTTCTTTTCTATGGGCAAAGGGGCAGCAACAGACACGTCTTTGAGCATTAATAATTTCAGCACCTCTGACCCATCACTTTCCAAGCAATTTCTCCCCAAGGTGCTCTTGGAATAGAAAATTATGATCTGGGAACTAGGCCTGGGTGCTTTTAGTATGTGAGAATGGGGGCTAGCGAGGGACACTGAGGCCTGGAGGATCCCCTTTGCTCAAAAGTGAATAAGCTAGCTAGGCTAGAGGAATAGAGGTATAGTCTGGAAGACCCTGAAGTGTCACGGGAGCTATGTTTCCTGGAGTGGTTATCCTGGGACAGCCTACACCTACTTACTGGCAGTTCTGTGGGAGCCTCATGAAGTATCTTTGGTCTCCATAGCTGGAGGCACAGAACACTTGGGGCTTCCTCCCACCTTTACCACTGCCCACCTATCCCCCACCCAGCACTGGGTAATGTTATGCAGATGACCGGTAATAGCAATGACACCTGCCTTACCACCGGTCTGCTTATATGCACAGTATCTCAAGACTTTACTGTCATGTCTGTGGCATCACTGGACATGCCTAAGAGAGAGGCCGCTACATGTGACCTCAATGATTCTCAGCTGAGCAGCTCAAGAACAAAATTTTCAACATCCACCTGACTGAATTCATTACATACAAAGTAGAACTAGGAGGTGGCCCCCTATCTCTTTGCAGACATAAGAGCTTTTGTCTGCAAACAGCAACAGAATCCACACCAGCACCCAACCTCCACCAAGAACACAGCATCTAGTGATGCTACTGCTACTCCCTTTTTTTAGTGACGGGACTTTCTTTGTTGTCCCCAACACACAACCCCGTGCCCTAGGACAGGGCTCTACCCCAGTATATACAGTGAGGGCTGGGAACACTGAAAAAATTCCCTGTCTCCAGGAAGATTGACTTCGGTTGAGAAGGTAGAGAAGGAAGCCTGAACTTTTCAGGCATGAGATGCTGTGCTAGTTACCAATTTATCCACTCTCAGCTCTGAATTCACAGTCATCATCTACTCTGTGATAGTGGAGATGGACGCTAAATATTTCTCCTCTGCCAGCTAGCATGATGTTTAGTCTGTCTGTGGAAGGGCCTCGTCATCTAGGGGCTCATGATTTAGTGGGGAAAACACATTCACACACATAGACACACACAGAGACACATTCCTACAGGACACAGGGAAGATGGAACAGGGCAAGAATCCGGACACAAGACACTGAGAGGACCCATGTGAGCTCAGCTTTACAAAAAAGTGATTTTCCAAAGGGAAATATGAAGAACTTCAGAAGGCAAAGTGACTTTAGTCCACAAGAAACCTTTTCTTGTTCTCTCTAGGAACGTGAACAGAGGTACTAAGTTGCCATCCATGGATTCATAAGCAAACAGCCAGATACTCACAGCTTTCCATTTCATAAGGCTATCTGAAGGTCTCCAAGTCAGAGCTCAGGAATAAATCCCAGGACTTACAAATGAGCCATCAAAACATAAGCCCTTTGACAAGTTCTACTGCTGGGGAATACTGGTGAGACTCTTAATTCTGAATCCAGCTTTGCCCCATCAGGTAAGGAGCAAAGCCCCCAGGAACTCCAAACTCTCCTTATCACCCTGCAGCCAAGAATGCTTCACCTTTCTCCTGCCCCATGAAGGCATTCCTAGGAGTTGATTCAACCCCATTTATCAATCCCTGTTCCTCAGTTCCCCATTTGCACAATCCCTGCACTGTGAGTCTTAGGGTTTTTAGTGCCTTAGCTTGCTCCCCCTTTCTATTGCCATCCTTCTTGATAGGGAGACTGGAAGAGGCACAATAAAATTCCTAGATATATTTTCTTTAAAAAGATACCCACTGTAAATAATTATGAGGTAGAAATCACAAATGCATGAGTATAGAATGAATAAAAATGTCAACTACTCTAATGTTATGCAAATAGGTGCTTGTGGCTTGTGATAAAATTGCTGAAGACAGCTTCATGCAGAGATTCACATAGTATGGTGTTTCACATAACAGAGCTGCTGACATGCTCTGGAAAAAACTAGGTTAGATGACACAAGAACTAGTTATAGTATTGGCAAAGAGTCTGATAAATATACATGTAAAAAACTTAAGTGAAACTATGTCCTGATAACTGAGAGTAAAAAAAGCAACATTCCTAAATTTATATATCACACTATACAATATAGATTTTTTAAATAATTGTTAATTATAACAAAGTTTTCAAAAAGAGACATTTGACTGTTTTTTTCTGTATCTCTAGAAGTATATATTACATTCAAGTTGGCCTAAAGAACTTCTTTAAAAATTATTTTATTGGGGTGGCTCAGTCATTTAAGCCTCAGACTTTTTATTTTGGCTCAGGTCATAATCTCACAGTCATGAGAGGGAACCTCACATCAGGCTCTGCACTGAGCATGGAGCCTGCTTAAGATTCTCTCTCCCTCTCCCTCTGCCCCTCTGTTCCACTCGTGCTCTCTCTCTCTCTAAAAAATAAATAAAAATTAAAAGTATCTTATTGAAAAAAATGAGGAGTCTCCTTATATTTAGAATTGCCCTTGTATTCAGGCATATAAGATATATAATAAGCAGGGCATTTAGTAATCAACCAAAAACTTGCCTGGCTCCTCCAGTTCACAGTAAAGGAAGCCTAGGCCTGAGCCTTCCTCCAACTTTCCTGCTTCAAGAATTTACTAAAACCTGGGAGGGTGAGAATAGTGTCTATGGCCTTCTGAGTTACCCCTTTCCTCCCCCAGAAAACAGTCATTCATAGTCTCTGACAGAGAAGGTCTTATTTAAAAATTCTAACATAACCCATATACATACATATGGTCAACTGACTTTTCAACAAAGATGCAAAGACAATTCCATGAAGAAACAACAATCTTTTCAATAAATGATGCTGGAGCAACTGGACATACAGATGCAAAAGAAAAACAAAGAAAAAAAGAAAAAGAAAGAAAGAAGAGAGAGGGGGAGGAAGGAAGGAAGGAAGGAAGGAAGGAAGGAAGGAAGGGGAAAGGAAGGAAAAGAGAGAGAGAGAACCTCTTTTGTATCAAATGCAAAAATAGATCATAGAGACAAATATTAAAATTGTAACTGTAAAACTTCTAGAAGGTATCATAGGAGCAGAATTTTGTGCCCTTGAGTTAGGCAAGATTTCTTAGATCTTAGAAAGACTAACATCCAAAACACTAACAACATTAAACACTGACAAGGATGTGGAGTAACAGGAATTCTCATTCCTGCTGATGTGAATGCAAATGACACTGCCACTTTGGAAGACATTTTGGCAATTTCTCACAAAACTAAACATACTCTCATCATACAATTTGGATTTACTCAAAGGAATTGAAAACTTACATCCACACAAAAACCTGCACACAAATGTTTACAGCAGCTTATTCATAATTGCCGAAACTTGGAAGCAACCAAATATACATCAGTAGGTAAATGGATGAATAAACTATAACACAGACAGATAATTATTTAGAACTTGAAATGAGTTAGCAAGCCATGAAAAGACATGGAGAAAACTTAAATGCATATTACTAAGTGAAAGTAGTCAATCTGAAAATGTTACATTCTATATGATCCCAGTTATATGACATTCTAGAAAAGGCAAACCTATGGAGACAATAAAACATCAGTGATTGCCAGGAGTGGGGTGGCAGTGGCTTGGGGTATAGGGATGAATAGGCAGAACCTACAAGATTTTTAGGGCAGTGAAAATACTCTGTATGGTATTATAATATGGATGTATGTTATTATGCATTTATCCAAACCCATAGAATGTACAACACCAACAGTGAACCCTAAAGTAAACTATAGACTTTGAGAGATTGTGACATGACACTGTAGGTTCATACCTGATAACAAACGTACCACTCTGGCGATTGATGTTGATAATAATAATATGATCATGAATGGTGGGGCAGCGAGTATATGGGAAATCTCTGTACCTCACTCTCAATTTGGTGGTGAGCCTAAAACTGCTCTTAAAAAAGAGTCTTTAGGTGGTGCCTGCCTGGCTCAGTCGGTGGAGCATGAAACTCTTGATCTCAGGGTTGCGGGTTCAAGCCCCATACTGGGTGCAGAGATACTTAAAAATAAAATCTTTACAATTTTTTTTAAGGTTTATTTATTTTTGAGAGACAGAGAGACAGAGTGAGAGTGGGGTAGGGGCAGAAAGAGAGAGGAAGACACAGAATCTGAAGCAGGCTCCAGGCTCTAGGCTGTCAGCACAGAGCCCAACATGGGGCTCAAACCCACGAACTGTAGGATCATGACCTGAGCCGAAGTCAGACACCCAACCGACTGAGCCACCCAGGCGCCCCAAAAATAAAATCTTAAAGAAAGTATTTAAACAAACAAACAAACAAACAAACAAACCAAGTGTAATTGTTCATAATCATTCCAAACTAAAAGCAACCCAAATGTTCTTCGGCCCATGAATGGTAACAAACCATAGCATTATATACTGCAATCCAATACTGCAATAAAAATAAATGAATTACTGATACACATGACAAAGAGATGTGCCCCGTCAAACCATTAAATAGTATCTCCACCACACAGAATAAATTGATAGAAACAATGCCAGGCACATAGGTAATAGTCAAATGTAGTAAAATGATTAAAAAGCAATGAGTTTTGAGTATTTATTACCTTTGTTTTGAATGTAATTTAATTGTAAGTTTATATCATTTAATTTTTAATGACTGTGTTTAATAATCAGTTTAGGAAATTCCTAAAATTTAACAGTCAGGTCTCTAGCACTTCTTTGAGCTGGCTCTAGCCCATTAAGGATCCGGATGCACATTTATGAATCCCTCCTCCACCACAAATTCTGGGGCAGCAGTGGCAACACGAAGGGAGAGTGCAAACATATGTTGTTTCCCTGGACCACACTACTCTCAATATGCTGCCAGAACTGCTTTGACTGTATGGGATCCTTCCCTGAGCTATTCAGATTGGTTATCAGGGCTGAAATATCCATGTCATCAGCCACACCATAAACCACATGAGGAAATGCAGGTGAATTTCAGTGGAAAAAATGATTTGGTGTTCTTCAGCAAATTTCACTCATTAAAATTATCTGTTGGGTTTTTTTTTTAAAGAGGATTTGTTGAGGGAGAAAAATTGTTATTCCAAAATGCCTTTTATTTTTGTACTCAAATCTGAAAAGATAGTCATCAAAATGTTAACAATTATCTTAGATGGTGAAAATTTTTTCCTTCTTCTTGTGATTTTCTGTAGTTTACAAATTTTCTGCAATAAATATATAGCACTAAGGTAGTATGAAAAAAAATTGAGACAAATCCTTGGTAACTTAATATTTAAAATTACATTGGTGCTGTCCTTTCAAAGACTAGAAGAATAAATAGCATTTTCGGTAAAAGAATGCCCTGGGAAACAGACATTACTATGTTCTGTTTCATTTAAAAGCCAGATGTCCAGGAATTGGATATGGTTAATTATCAATTTTCACCCAGATGGAGTGTTTGCTTTTTTTCTGTCATTAGATGGAAAAGCACAGCATCTCTGGCTACTTACTTTATTACATTCAGTCACTTTAGTTGGAAAGATTTAAGGAATAGGTGGAGCTTAGAGGAAGGGCATTTTATTCTATTATGAATGAAAAGTTAAAGCAGGTACAAGAAATAGAAGGAAAAGAATGAAAATGTGTAACTGGTCATGCAATGAGAGATTTTCAAGCCTGCTCTTTGACCAATTCCAGTAGTGTTAGAAATGGAATTCATACTGCATGTCTGTCTTCCTATATTCATCTATTGCTAAATAGCAAATCATTGTAAGACTTAGCTTAAAACAAGAAACAGCTATTATTTCACAGTCTATATGTCAGGGAGTTGAGCATGGTCTATGTGGCTGCCTGTGGCTCAAGATCTCCCATGAAGCTGTTAGCTGAGACTGTGGTGTCCTCTAAATGCTTGACTGGAGAAGGATCCGCTTCCAGGTTCGCTCACATGATTGTTGGCAGTATTGCATTCCTTGCGAACTGTTAGAATGAAAACCTCAGTACCTCACTGGCTTTTGGCCAGAGACATTCTCAGTTCCATGCCACATGGGCTTCTCCATAGAGCAGCTCACAACATGGGAGCTGGCTTCCTCAGAACAAATGAGCGAGAGAAGCATCTAAGACATTTGTTTCCTGTCTCTTAGGACTCACTGTTCTTTATTGCCCAGTGTCCAGGGCCTCAAAAAACATTGCTTCACATATTGTGCCCAGTTTGGGGGTGTTTTAAAGCATGGTGTGTATGTGGTACTTGTTACTCCAACTTAACCAGAAGTGAGTGTCTGTAAGTCTCTTATTAATAATCTTATCATACATCTCTGCTAGAAACAAATTGAATTTAATCTATTAGATTTTATGTTTGTGACCATAAGGCAATGTATTAAAAAAATTCTTATTGATTAAAGAAAAATTATGAGCACAAAAGTAAAATTTATCAGAAATCATTGTCTTAATTTGCATAATGAGATGGGCTGGGAAATCTGACAGCCATTGGCCACATAGCTATTGAATACTTGAAATGCAGCTAACGTCACATGTTGAAATGATAATATTTTGGATACACTGGGTTAAATAAAATATAGTATTAAAATTAATTTCACTTTTTTCTATGATTTTCTTAATGTAGCTACTAGAAAATTTAGAATTATGTTTGTGGCTTGCATTATATTTCTATTGGTCAGCCTTGAGCTAGAGGGCTAACATATGACTGGGCTCTGTGAATCATTTGCCCCCAAGCTTCTGACTGAAAGCAAGTGTAGTGAAGTCATGGTGACCCTCTTTTCTAGTGAGAGTAGTGGCAGCAATAGAGACTCTATCTTGTTTCCAGGTAGAAGTGGCGTCAGCCAGTGTCAAGGCAAGTGGTATTGGTGGTCCTAGTTTTGGTGTCTGTACCCAGCAGTGGGTGCCGGGGAGGCTTCTTGAGACCACTTCTAGGCCTAATGTTGAGTACTGTCCCTGAACATCCTGCAGGTATCCAGTAGTCTTCTAATAAACACTTTTCAGCTCAGATCCTTCATGAAGGTTCTCTTCTCCATCCTAGTCCACAGTGATCCTTCCTCCTTTCAACATCAATAGTCTATCAGATCCAAACCACACACTTGGCCTGTGCAAATTATGTTATAGGAAGGTGCCTTTCAGTCAGACTCTGAAATGAAATTCCCCATGGCAGGAATCCTGACTTTTACATAATTGTTTCTCAGTAGCTGTCAGGCCATCTTGGTCACAGCATTTCTAGAGGAATACTTGTTAGTTATCACTGCAGATCTCTGAGGTAGGCAGAGCGGCTGTCATTATCCCTTCATACAGAGGAGGAAGCTTGCTCAGTGGGGTAGAGTGACTAGCCTAAGGTCTCATAGCCAGTGTGCTGCCAAATTGAGACAGTAGCCCAGATCTCCTCACTGCCCATCCCCAACCCTTTCTTGTATTTCAGGCCCTGCAATATACATAAGATGGTATATTCATTTCTAGGGCTGGTATAACAAAGTGCCACAAACCAATGACTTAAAACAATGGGAATGTATTGTCTTACAGATCTGGAGGCTATTAGTCTGAAATCAAGGTGGCAGGGCCATGCTCCCTCTGAAACCTGTAGGGAGTTCTCATGGCTTGCCAGTAATCTTTGGTGTTCCTTGGCTTGTAACTGTATAACTCCAACTCTGTGTGTCTCTTCTCTCATGTGGCTGTCTCATGAGGACACTAGCTATTGGATTAGGCCTCCATCCTACTCCAGTATGACCTTGTTTCAACTTAATTATATATGCAATGACCCTATTCCCAAATAAGTTCATATTCTTTAGTATTGGAGATTAGGACTTCAACATATCTTTTATTTGGCGGGGGTGGGGGTGGGGGGGGTGGGGGAGGGGGCGTGGGAGCATGTTCAGCCTATAACAGATGATCACCATAAGAGGAGAGAATACCAGGGCGCCTGGGTGGCTCAGGTCATTCATGATCTCACAGTTTGTGAGTCTGAGTCCCACGTCAGGCTCTGTGCTGATAGCTCAGAGCCTGGAGCCTGCTTCAGATTCTGTGTCTCCCTCTCTCTCTGCCCCTCCCCCACTTGCACTCTGTCTCTGAAAAATGAATAAACGTTAAAAAACATTAAAAAGAAAGAGGAGAGAATACCATAGAAACTGAAAACATCATCTTGTATACAGGATTTATTCCAAGGAAGAATTACACTACAGCAGGGTAGAAGGTGAGACTTCTCAAGTATGTATTCCCACCTACTACTGGGCTTGCACATGGACTACCTGGGTTAAGTTGAAAGTGTATATTATCATGAGATATAGTGTATTCCTGCCCTCATATAAAGACTGAATGGCCGCAGATATAAGATAGTAGCTGCATCCTTTCTCATAGTTCTCCCTAACTATTCTGAGGCAGCTCTCCTGTTTAGAGGGAAATGATGGTGTGTAATTCTGATGAGGAAATGGGATAAGTGATTGTTATGGTAAGCCTGTCACTCTTTGCCAGAGAACTGTCTTTGATGTATAAAGCATTATTTGGGATCTAGATGAGAGAGCTAGCTGTACAGGAACAAGCCTAACCAAGGGGTGCAGCTAGCATTTAAGATACACACCCATTTTTCCGCCATCTCTTCTTTTCCTTTGATGAAACATATAGAACCTGTTAATAAAAAGAAATACAAATTTTTAAAAAACATGAAAGGGAAATGGTAAAATGAGCTCTGCTCCAATCCAAAAGAAAAGAATGACAGCAATTTCCAATCAGGCCCTTTGTTGAAAGCCTACACAAGAATAGCAATATGACTGGGATTTGTAAATGACTGTAGGTGAAGTCTCCAACAAAAGCATGCTAATGATACAGAGTCAAATCACCAAATAGGCCCACCTCCAAATCCAGTTTCTCTAGATGGAAGAGCATGGTCTTTAGGGGCAGCACTATCTTTTTTTTTTTTTTTTTTTGTGGGAGAGAGAGAGAGAGAGAGAGAGAGAGAGAGAATATACATGGAGGTGGAGGTAGTGGGAGAGAGAGAGAGAGAGAGAGAGAGAGAGAGAATCTTAAGCAGGATCCATGCCTAGGGTGGAGCCTGACACAGGGCTCAATCTCATGACCCCGATATCATGACCTGAGCCAAAATCTAGAGTTGGATGCTTAACTGACTGAGCCACCCAGGTGCCCCAGGTCAGCACTATCTCTTAATATGTGACCTTGGGCAAATGACTTAATCTCTCTGAATTTTTCTATGTGTAAAAATAAGGACAACTGCCTAGCAGGGTTATGGTAAGGATTAAGTACTTAGCATAGTGCACAGCACATATAATAGGTGCTCCATTAAATTGAAGCTTTCTCCCAGCCCTGCAAACATATGCAATATAATCTGCCCACTGCCCCACCATTACCTACTCTTCTCTATCTTATTCTTTCTCCCCCTCTCTCTTTCTAAAGTTCCTATTTGTAACCTAGTTGAGGAGACATATAAATAGGAAATGACTTGCATTTAATTTAAAAAACTAACAAGTGAAAAACAATGGTGTATGTCACTGATTGCTTTAGGTGCTGACACACTTCCACATTCATTAATTCAACAAATATTAAGTAACCAGCCATGCCAGGCATGGTACTAGGCACAGGGTGTTCATTGATAAACAGAACATCTTCACTCCTTGTGGAGTTCACAATTTATGGGACAGAAAAGAAACGATAAATATATAATTTAAAAATATGTCAAATAGAAGTGGTGAAAATGGATATCATTTTCTTGTTCCTGATCTTAGAGGAAAAGCTCTCTGTTTTTCACCATTGAGAAGAGGTTAGCTATGGGTTTTTCATATATGGCCTTTTTTATGTTGAGGTATGTTCCCTCTAGACCTACTTTGTTGAGGGTTTTCATCATGAATGAATATTGTATTCTGTCAGATGCTTTTTCTGCACGTATTGAGATGATCACATGGCTTTTATTCTCTCTCTTGTTAATGTGATGTATTATATTGATTGATTTGTGAATATTGAACCACCTTTACATCCCTAGACTAAATCCCACTTGATCGTAATGAATGACTTTTTTAATGTACTGTTGGATTTGGTTTGCTAATATTTTGTTGAGGACTTCTGGATCTATGTTCATCAGAGATGTTGGCCTGTTAGCTGTTGTTGTTGTTGTTGTTGTTGTTGTTGTTGTTTTTCAGAGTCTTTATCTGATTTTGATATCAGGGTAATGCTAGCCTTGTAGAATGAATTTGGAAGTTTTCCTTCCTCTTGTATTTTTTGGAATAGTTTGACAAGAATAGCTATTAATTCTTCTTTTATGTTTGGTAGAATTTACCTGTGAAGCCATCTGGTCCTATTTGTTGGGAGATTTTTGATTATTGATTCAATTTCATTGCTGGTAGTTCATCTGTTCAAATTTTCGATTTCTTCCTGATTCAGTTTTAGAAGGTTATATGTTTCAAGAAGTCTACTTTCACCACTTCTATTCAACCTAGTACAGGAAGTCCTAGCCACAGCAATCAGACAGCAACAACAAAAAATAAAAGGTATCCACATTGGTAAACAAGAAGTAAACTTTCACTATTGCAGATGACATGATAGTATATACAGAAAACTCTGAAGACTCCACCAAAAAAGTACTTAAATTGATAAACGAATTCAGTAAAGTCACAGGATGCAAAATTAATATACAGAAATCTGTTGCACTTCTATACACTAATAATGAAGTAGCAAAAGAAAAATTAAGAAAACAATCCCTTTACAATTGCACCAAAAATAATAAAATACCTAAGAATAAACTTAACCAAGGAGGTGAAAGATCTGTACCCCCAAAACCATAAGACACTGATAAAAGAAACTGAAAATGACACAAACATATGGAAAGATATTCCATGCTCATTGATTGGAAGAACCAGTATTGTTAAAATGTCCATACTACCCAAAGCAATCTACAGATTTCATGCAATCTTTATCAAAATACCAACAACATTTTTCACAGAAGTGGAACAAAGAATCCTAAGACCACAAAAGACCCTGCCTGAATAGCCAAAACAATGCTGGGAAAGAACAACAAACTGGAGGTATCACAATTCCAAATTTCAAGATGTACTACAAAGCTGCAATAATCAAAACAGTATGGTACTAGCACAAAAACAGACACATGGATCAATGGAACAAAAGCGAGAGCCCAGAAATAAACCCATATATGGTCAATTAATATACAACAAAGGAGGCAAGAATATACAATGCAGAAAGACAGTCTCTTCAATGAATGGTGTTGGGAAAACTGGACAGCTACATGCACAAGAATGAAATTAGATCACTTTCTTATACCATACACACAAATAAACTCAAAATGTATTAAAGACCTAAATGTGAAACCTAAAACCATAAAAATCCTAGAAGGAAACATAGGCAGTGCTTTCTTTGACACGGGTTATAAAAACATTTTTCTAGATATGTCTCCTCAGGCAAGGGAAACAAAAACAAAATTAAACTATTGGGACTACTGCTTTTCACAGTAAAGGAAACCATCAAAAAAATGACAAAGCAACCTAGTGAGTGAGAGAAAATATTTGCAAATGATATATCCAATAAGGAGCTAATATCCAAAATATATAAAGAATTTCTACACTTCACAATATCAAAAAACCCCAAATAATCTAATTAAAAATGGGCAGAGGACTTGAATAGACATTTTTCCATAGTAGCCCTACAGATGCCCAAAAGACACATGAAAAGATGCTCAACATCACTAATCATCAGGGAAATATAAATCAAAACTACAATGAGATAGCACTTCACACTGTCAGAATGGCTAAAATCAAAAGGACAAGAGATAATAGTGTTGGTAAGGATGTGGAGAAATAGAAACCCTCCTGCACTGTTGGTCGGAATGCAAACTGGTGCAGCCACTCTGGAAAGCAGTATGGAGTTTCCTCGCAAAATTAAAAATAGAACTATCACGTGACCCAGTAATTCCACTACTGGTTACTTACCTCAAGAAAGCAAAACACTATTTTGAAAAGATATATGCACCCCTATGTATATGGCAGTATTATTTACAATAGCCAAGACATGCAAGCAGCCCAAATGTACATCCATAGATGAATGGATAAAGATGTGATAGATAGATAGATAGATAGATAGATAGATATAGATATAGATATAGATATAGATAATGGAATATTACTTGGCCATAAAAAAGAATGAGACCTTGCCATTTGCAACAACACGGATGGACCTAGAAGGTATAATGCTAAATGACAAAGTCAGACAGAGACAAATACTATATGATTTCACTCTTATGGAATTAAGAAACAAATGAACAAATAAAGAAAAAAAGATACAAACAAACAGATTCTTAAATACAGAGAACAAACTAGGGTGACAGAGGAGAGGTGGGTGGGGAGATAGGTGAAATAGAAAAACAAAAATGTTGAGGGCCATGGAAGAAATGATAGGTGCAATACTGAAAACTAATTAGAGAGCAGAAGGGAGACATAGCTGAGGAAGGATGGCCTTTCTGAAGTGACACTTCAACTGAAACCTGGAAGATGACAAGCTACACACATAAGAAACAATAGTAAGGTCTTCAAGATAGTGGGATCAGCATGTGCAAAGCAATGAGGCTGTCAGGAAATATTAGTATTTGAAAACCAGTTGGGGCAGTGTCAACAAGCTACACAGGACCCTTGTAGTAAAATCCAACTCTTACCATGCCCTCAATGCCCTTGCCAACTTGACCCCTGCCTCTCCCTGACCTCATCTCCTCCCACTGTCCATGCCACTTATTCTCTTTGTCCCTCTTACCTGCAGGTCTCATTCCCACCTCAGGCCTCTGCTTTAGCTGTTTCCTCTGCCTGGAAGTCTCCGCCCCAGATCTTCTCTTGGCTCCTGGCCCCTGTGGTCATTCAGGCCTCAGATCAAATGTCATCTCTGGAGAGAGATTGCTAATTACGGTCCTTCACGCCATCATCTTTTGGTGGTTTGCTCTCCTCCTGATGAGGGAATGTTGGGCAAGGTGAGAGCAAAGTACAGGCTAACAGCACCCCCTCCCCCTGCCAGGTGGGATATGTGTGACATTCTTTGGACACCCCTGGCTACCCAAGAGCAAAGGACAGGGGTTTAAGTGCTTGCTGTGGTGATGTGGGAAACAAAGGCAAATGAAAAATTAAATTCCCTTATTGCCTACTGCCCATTGACAAGTCCTTGAAACAGGCAGAGTGACATCCTTCTAGGACCTCAGCTGCCTCGATGACGACACTTTGCTAGGGGCAAAAGGGAACCTTGGCTTAACGTTATCCTGACCCCTCAGGATCCTCTAAGTCTACTTTAACATATAAAAATTGCTTTGGAAACTTCCTTTATCTCAACTCCCCCAAGGTATATGCTGGCAATCATACCCAAGCTTATGGCCCCCTGATCTACATGTGAAGGGTCTCATGACTGAGGTTTTTTTTCTAACAGCAGCTGGCCCTCAAGGTCCTGGAAACCTTGCTTCCAAAATACCTTAGAGACTTACTCTATCCCCAACCCCCCTCCAACCTGAAGGTATTTAATCAGTTATCTATCACCACCCCAGTGCAGCTCTTTCTGCCCTTGGGTCCTGTCCCCATGCTTAAGTAAATTCACATTTTGCACCAAAGATGTCATCAAGAATTCTTTCTTGACCTTCAGCTCCAAACCCCACCATCACCCCCAAATCCCATCATTCCCATCCCTTATCGCTATCAAACATTAATTCTGTGATTTGTCTTTATTGCCCATTCTTTCCCACCAGAATGTAAATTCCATGAATGTATTTCTTACTGCTATAAATCTGGAGCCTAGGACAATATTAAGTATATAACAGAAACTCAAATATTATTTGTTGAATTAATGTTGAATGAAATTAAGCTAGAGAGGTAATGAAAGATAAAGTTTGTGTAAGACAAACTAGGAGGACTTCCCAAGAAGTATGCTTTGAATTAAAATAGTGAGAGCAAGGGAGAGGAGGTGGTGCGCAGCTACAAAACAAGAATTTGGGGAATTACTCGTTCATCTGTCTTTTTCACTAGATTATGAGCTCCTCTTGGGCTACAGATAGGTTTTATTAATCTACCCTCAGCACCTGGCCTAGAACCTATCCCATTGTAGGCACTACCTAGGTGTTTGCAGAATAACTTGACTATGGGTGTGCAGACGGGTTCTACTAAATCGGCTGCAGCACAGTTCAGGAAAGGCAAGTAAGTCCGGTGAACGGAGATTCGGCTTCCCAAGTAGCAAACGCACATCATACTGGACCGTGAAGAAGCGAGGGTCTGAACGCCGCAACAACGCGACTGCGCATTTCAGCCCCTCCTTGCTGGGGTAGAAGAGCGCCGGCAATCTCGGCGCACGCAAGCGCGCTACATTCTTCCCGCCTCCAGCAAGATGGCGGAGGCCAAGTAGCGAGGGGGCGGAGTGTGGCCGCCGGAAACCCGGCCGCTGCTGGGGGGAGCTGCGGGAGAAGGCCGGGGAGCAGCGGGCCGAGGCTGGCACGATGCTGTTCCCGGGAAGTGTTGTTGGTTACTGGTGAGGAAGGTGAAGCACAGTTGCCTTCCCGGACGCCCGGCGTCCCCTATGTACGCCTGTCTGGGCTCGGGTCCGGTCGCCGTTTTGCCTGCTTCTGCACCACCCTCTTCTCTCGGGTCCTGGAGCTCCGGCGGCGGCGGCGGCGGCCGTGTCCCGCAGGAGAGGAAGCGCCCAGGCGGCGTCCGTACTTCTGGCCGCGGGGCGAACGTCTGGCAGGTGAGTGAAGCGTGAGCATTGGCGTCTTTGCCCCACCGTTGCTCCAGACCCTAGCGGTGCTCGGCCCGAGTCTGCCGTTCTCTTGTCTCCACGTCCCACCCTCTCCCCGCCCCGCGCCCTCTTTCAGGCCTCCAGTTGGCCCCTGGCTTTGCAAGCCCTCCATTCTCACACAGTGGGTGGGGGTCGCGACGCCTGCCTCCCTCCGCATCTACCCCGACTCCTGGTGAAGCTTCTCGCGTCCGAGCGGTCTCTCTTTCGCGTTAGGTGGGTGGGTCGTCGCCCCTCCTATTTTAGTCGCCTCCCCATCTTCCTGGTTTCGACCCTCTTGGCTTCCTTTAAAAGTTTAACTGTCTGGGAAGATTACCCGGTAGCCTCTCATATAGAGAGAGTTACAAAGAAAAAGCTTCACCTTGATGAGGGAGTCCTGTCCCCAGGAGAGGTGGTTTGAAGAGTTGGATTCCTTGGCCCATTGAACTGCAAAGGAGAGAATGGTGCCTGTGATGCAAATGATTGTTCATGGAAATTAATCTCTAAATCTTTGGTCTCCGAACTTTTGAGGCAGAGGCTTAAGTTTTCTAGGTCTAGTGAAAGAATTGGGAAGTGTTCGTTTTTAAAAGGAAGGCTTTGTGAATGTAAGATATGTAATGGCACAAGAAAGGTTAAGTGATTTATTCTTTTATCCAATGTTCGCTTAAATTGCCCAATGAAGCTTTAGAATACCGTATTGTACAAGCCCTTTGTTTTATTTAGAAAGGGCTAAAATGGAGAAAAGCTTTTTAAACTAAAAACTTCTCAAATTTCTTGGATTCTCAATTGTTGTTACTACTTAACAGTCCCTGTAAGACCTGATATTTTTTGCAAAATTCAGGCTGTGCCAGTCTCAGTTCTTTCTTTATTACTGGGGCAAGGGGACTCAGAATTAATGGTGTAAGAAACTGTCCTGAATAACATGGTACCTTGCCAGAGTTTGTAAGTGCAAACCACAGGATTGAAGTAGTAGTGGAGGAAGTTGCCATGGCTGTTTCTCCCATATTTTCCATCTTTTTGCTGTTATCTCAGCTCTGTCCTCCTGTTTGGGCTTCCTGCTCAAAGTGGCTTCCCTCCTAGCAAAAAAAGATGGCTATCAGCAGTATTCATGTGATAGCCTTCTTAATTTACTTCCATACGGAGAACTAATTGGATAATTTCTCAAGAGCCCCCAAATTGTAAAACTGAGATTATAGATGCAAATGATAGCTTCTCCTTTGAGATTACAAATAGGTGGACCTTTTTTATTAACATTAAATTGCATAATATCATTTGTTGAAACTATGCTAGGTGCTCTCCCAGGTTATGAAAGCACAAACTATCCTTGCCCTATTGGAATTCTATACTAACAGTCTTTAATATGTGGGTTATATAATTGGCCTGACAGATTTGTTTACTTTTCATTCTGCCTCATGACACATAATCTGTTTTTCCCTTTGCTGTAGACTCTGACGTTAATGAATTTCCTTTTAAATTAATTTATTTTTATTTTTATTTTTTTAATTTCCTAAATTTGGAGATAGAATTGTTTAGTTCAAAAAAAGAGGAGATATTTTTATGTTTGATTCCTGTATGGGCTAGTTCATTCATTTGTTTGTTTTAGGCCTTCATTTTTTTCTACAACTAAGGACTGCATGTTTTTAAAGGGGGTTATGTCTCAATTCTGTGCTTCTGGCTGAAGAGATAGTAGGACTAACTCCAGTCAGTGCCTCCCTGCCTCTGGCAAAATAATTCGAAGGGTTGTGTCAAAACACATCTCTGATCACAAACTGTCATTAAAATCTCTCACTCTTCCACTCTTATGGTACCTGTTTTCTGTCTCTCACACTGTCTTTATGAACCCCTCTTTGTCTCTCTATTCATCCAACCCATTAGCCTACTGCTGATTTCATTTGCCTCCCTACATAACCAGGATCTCACTGTCATCAGTTTTTACTAAGCTCTCACTGATGCCCTAGAATGCCTTATTTTCTGTAGGTTTACCTTTCTAGTGCCCAGTCCAGAGTAAGCATTATCACTAGCTCTTTCGGTTTGATTCCTGACATCCTAAAGGATGCAAGAGACCGTTGTATGAGGATATAGGTTCATTTCCATACAAGTTGGTGCCCTGTTCTCTCCTGGGTTTTAAGTGCTGGTCGTGTACCTTTCTGTCTCATTTCCGGAAGGTTTTTATAGCAAATAACTTGATACCTTCCTTTCTTGAGAAAAATCTTAACTGTCTGAGGTATATTCTTTTCTATCCTCTGTATTATTTCCTTATTTACTCCTATCTCACAAAAGGAAATATTCTCCCCTCCTGATGTGTCCACAATCATCCCTCCCCATCCTTCTTTCTGTAGAACTGTCCATTATCATTCCTTCTTCAGTCTCTCCCTCTCTAGCCTATGTACATGCTTATATCTTTCTCAAGGCTGCCAAATACAGTGCTGTGTAACTCAGTAAAGCCAGTCTGAATTTTGAGCCTGCTGTGCCACTGTATTTTTATTCTTTAGTCCCAGGAGCCTAGTGTAGTAGCAAGAATATTTGACTTTTGACCCAGGTGAATCTGGGTTTGAAGTCTGTTAAAAACACTTAGTGGCTATGTGGCTGTGGGCAAGTTACTACTCAGACTCTATTCTTTATCTATAAAAGAGTGTTAAACTTAGAGTCATAATTGAAGGAATTTAGCACATGTTAGATATCCATCCAAGTGTTTGGTACATTATGGAGTTCCTAATAAATATAAAATATTCTCCTTTGCACTCTAACTTCCTTTACCATTTCAGCACTGAAATTGCTATTTTAAAAGTCCCCTATGACCTCCTAATCACCGCATCTATTGGCTTTCCTTCAGTCATCCTTGGTTTCCTAAAACCATATACACCACAGGAATAAGATTATCTGATTTCTTGGTTCTTCTGCATTGTATGTCCTGATTCTCTTAGATATCTGAAAGTTTTTTTTCACATTCCTGCATCGTTCTTCCCCCAAAACATAGTGATTCATATATTAGGATGCAAACTGGATTTAAAAGCAAAAAAGAGTGTATTGGCTCATGTGATTGGCAAGTGCATAGATAGAATTGGCTTCAAGAGTAGTTTGTTCATGGGCTTATGTCATTGGGGCTGAAACTCCATTTTTCTGCTATTATCTCAATTTTGTCCTACTGTTTGGACTTTATGCTCGGACTGGCTTCCCTCCTAGTAAAAAATAAATAAATGGCTATCAGCAATGTTCATGTGATAGCCTTCTTTATTTATTTCCAAAGGTAAAGAGAAGGATTCTCTTTTCGACTAGCCTTTTCCCAAAAGTCCTAAGCTCTGTTCTGATTGAACAAATTAGAAGGATCATGCTGCCAAGTCTGTCACAGTGTCTTTGTCAAGAGGGGTGGAATTATTCTAATTGGCCTAACTCATGGATGAACCTTATCTAAAATGAGGGAGAGATAACCAGTGTACTCAGGGGTCTTTGTGCTTTTCACTGTGTTTTCTTGGTGGTTATATCCTGTTTTTGAAACCTTTTTTTTTTTTTTTAATGTTTATTTATTTTTGAGAGAGAGAGAGAGAGAGACAGAGCGTAAGCAGGGGAGGGGCAGAGAAAGAGAGAGACGCAGAATCCGAAGCCAGCTCCAGTCTCTGAGCTGTTAGCACAGAGCTCAGTGCTGGGCTCGAACTCTCGAGCAGTGAGATCATGACCTGAGCTGAAGTTGGACGCTCGACCAACTGAGCCACCCAGGTGCCCCATCCTATTTTTAATGACACAAATCATTTTTGTGTGGAATGTTTCCCAGTTCTGCAACTTGACTTCTCACCTACATTGTTAGCTATATTTCTCTTAAATGTACTACTGTAAGCTTAACTCAAACCAGTTGGAATCAAATGGAATTTGATTTTCATGTACCTATCCTCACCTAGTGTGTTTACGTGTGCATGTGTGTATATGTATTTCTCTTCCTTCTAATTTCTCTCTTCTAAACACCTTTCTCCCAGCAACCCACTCTAACCTTGGTTCTTCTCCCACTTTCAGCATCTGTCATATCTTAAATATATCTTGTATTAGTTTGGCCTCAGGTTACATAATACCCGACCAATAGTAAACAGTATTTCACATAAAAAGCCCAGAGTGGGAGGATTCCTGGTTAGTCACTGTAGCTGTACAGTGATGTTATATCCAGGATCCAGGTAGTTTTCATTTTTATCCTTAGCGTGCTCATCTTTGTGCTCATTGTGCCCTTGTCCTCTCATTGTTGTACATTGCTCTTGCTGCTCCACACATCACATTCTCACACGGCCACCAAAGATAGGAGGAAGTTTGTCCTCTCTTGATTAGGCAAGTAAACCTTTCACAGAAACCCTATGTAGGATGTCATCTTGGCACGTTTAGACCCTACTTGCAAGGGGGCTGGAAAATACATTAGCTGGCATTTCAGTCTAAGAGGAAGTTAGGAAGGTAACCAACAAGATCGGTGACATATCTTGATAATATTTTATGGAGAAGTAAGTTTAAATAAATAAGAATTTTCCGATAGTAGGAGCAAACTTATAGCACTGCAAGGGTTGATATAAGCTATATGTAGGAGAGTCATAAATAACTGATTAAAATCTGATTATGTAAAATTAAGCTATTTGAGTGGTATATCCCAGTTATTCTAAGGTTGATGTTAAGTACATTTATGCATAGATGGTGGAACCACTGTGAGAAATGGGTACATATAGAACTCTTAGGAAATAGGTTTGTATTTCCCCTTGGGGGTGGGAAGCATTTGGAAATACATGGGGACATTTTTGGTTGTCACAATGATTTTGAACTTCTACTGACAATTAGTGGATAGAGATCAGATATACTAGAAGTCCTGTGATGTTTGCCCACAAAACAGGATTCATCCCTTCATATATGCCAATAGTGGCCTTATACCTTGAAATATACTTTGCTTTTTGAAAGAATTGATAAACATTCATCTGTATTCTTATATTGCAAGTGACAGAAAATCACATTCAAACTGCTTAAACAATAAAGGGAATGATTAGATCTTGTAATTAAACTTTATCTAAGGCTTTATCCTGCCTGAAACCATCAAGGACTTGGCTCAGTTTCTCTGTGATTTGTTCTGCTCTGTCATTCCTCTTGTTTTGGTTTCATTCTCAGGCTAGCACATGGCAGCACATTACTGGAGCACTGTCAGACTTAAAACCCTCATTTCACATATAAAGTAAATTGGAGAATACTTTTTGCAAGTATTTGTTGAGTATCATCATTACTAAAACCTTCCCTAAAGAACCCCCCAAAGTTGATTATTTCCCCTGTTGTGCTATAATTTTTTAATCTATATTTGTATCTCTATTGTATGTCATATTCTATAAGTATTGTTTTTCTATGTCTCATGCATTACCTTGTGTTAATTATTTTTGTATTCTTAATGTCTAGAATATTCTCACTTAGAGGTATACAATAACCGTTTATGGAAAGAATCAGTGAATGACATAGGAAGGAAGGATGTGGGAAGAGACAGAATTATAAGAAGGCCCCATCCCTTAGTTGTTATTGAATCTGTAATTACGTGCATTGTACTCCTTCTACCACCAAAGCAGGTATATAATGCTCTTGTGATTAATAGTGTGTAAAATCATTTGAAAGCCTTACTAAATTCTAGTAGTGTTTTTTCATTATTTTCTCAACAAAACTAAAAGCAGTAACTATCATTCATCCAATAAATATTTTGGAAAGTCTGCTATGTGCATGTAATGTAGTAACAATGGTGAACAAAACCTAACCTGTGTTCTGAGTGTGAATGTTAGGGATGCAGTTAATAAACATTATCCATGTGAACACACAGACACATGAGGTAGTTAATAGGCTTTGACATAAATAAAGAAGGTTCAGTGGATAATAGAGTAACAGGGGGCGCCTGGGTATTTCAGTCAGTTAAGTGTCCGACTTTAGCTTAGGTCGTGATCTCATGGTTCTTGGGTTCCAGCCCTGCCTCAGGCTCTGTGCTGACAGCTCAGAGCCAGGGGCCTGCTTCAGATTCTGTGTCTCCCTCTCTCTCTGAGCCTCCCCCGCGCTCAATCTCACGTGTGCGCGCTCTCTCTCTCTCTCTCTCTCTCTCTCTCTCTCAAAAATAAATAAACATTAAAAATTTTTTTAAAGAGTAACAGGATGCTACCTTAGATAGGTTGGTGAGAGAAGGGCTTTTTGAGAAGCCCTTTGAGCTAAGAGACCTGAAGGAAGTGATGGAGTAAGCCTTGGAGCTAACTGAGGGAAAATGTTTAGAGGGAGCAGTAAGCACCTTCTGAATGGAAATGTGTTTGGCATATTGGAAGAACAACATTCCAGCAGTGTGGCTGGAATAGAGCCAGTGAAGGGGAGAGTGGTAGGACAGGCAGAGGCTAGATCAGGTAGGGCATTGAAGGTCATGGAAAGACTGGATTTTACTCTGGATGAAATGGTAATCATTGAAGGGTTTAAGCATGGGAATATCCAGATTTGACTTGTTATTTTGGAGGATTACTCTGACTACATGGTGAAAATTGATTGTATGAGGCAAAAATGGAAGCAGGAAAACCAGTTAGGAAAATAATTTAGGTTGGAAATACGCTGCTTGGAGAAGCAGCCCCTTTAATGGTAGAGGAGCAAAGAAATGTTCAGATTTTTTTTTTTTAATTTTTTTTTTAACATTTATTTATTTTTGAGACAGAGAGAGACAGAGGATGAACGGGGGAGGGGCAGAGAGAGAGGGAGACACAGAATCGGAAGCAGGCTCCAGGCTCTGAGCCATCAGCCCAGAGCCTGACGCGGGGCTCGAACTCGCGGGCCGCGAGATCGTGACCTGAGCTGAAGTCGGACGCTTAACCAACTGAGCCACCCAGGCGCCCCAGAAATGTTCAGATTTGATACACTTAGAAAGCGGAGTAATTAGGGGGGCTGGGTGGTTCATTTAGTTGGTGTCTGACTCTAGATTTCAGCTCAAGTCATGATCCTAGTGTCATGGTTTCGAGCCCCATGTCGGGTTCCGTGCTGAGCATGGAGCCTGTTTGGAATTCTCTCACCACCCCCCCTGCCCCTCTCCCCTGCTTGCACATGTGCGTACTCTCTCTCAAATAAAATTTTTTTTAAAAGTAGAGTATTTAGGATTTACTGATGGATTAGATGTGGAGTATAAGGGAAAGAGAAGTAAAGGATGACTCCCAAGTTTTTCAACATGACCAACTGGGGAAAGGTGGCACATTTTACTGAGATGGGGGCTATGGGGCAGGGGTAGGGGTAGGTTTGGAGATGTAAATCAATTTTGTTTTGAATGTGGCTATGTTTGAGATACCTATCAGATAGTATTCAAGTGAATACATTGAATAGGCATGTATATGAGGAGTTTAAGGAAGAGGTAGAAATTATCAGTGTATAGGTGGTATTTAGGGCCCTGGCACCAGGTATCACCTAAGGAATGAGAATGAGATTTATGAAACCTTTTAATACTAAAAATGTTTCTTGTATCAAAGATTGGGAGCCACTGTGTTGAATAGTAATAGTTACAACATTCAGAGTCTGGAAAGGATAATGAGTAAATTCTCTGAGAAAGAGGCAGGACTTGACCTGGACTTCAAAGAATGGATAGGGTAGAAAAGGCTTTTTCCTTCTCTCATGCCAAGTACAGTACTTGTAGTACTGTAGTAGCATGTAGTGAGCATTCTATAGGTGCTGGTGAATGAACAAAAAGCACTTAGGCTCAGGAGCAGCTGGAGCAGAGGTTTGGTAGCAAGGAAGCCTAAAGTGTTTTAAAAGAAATTCAGAGAACTAGAGAAGAAAAGTTTGTTCTGGGAAAGAGTGAAAAGTAAGATTGGGTAGTTCAAAGCTTAAATTGTAAAATGACAGTTATATTTAACCCTAACAGATTTCAAGTCTGTTTCTGTTGTTTGTGCAGTGCCTTTAGTGTCTGGCCTCTAATAGATGCTCAGTAAATATTGAAAAAGTGAATATGGAATTCCCAAATGAAGGATTTATATCTACTGTGTTCTTTTCTTCTCGTTAAAGTATGCTGGAATGCAAACTATGTTAAGTGATACAGGGTTAACCTTACGTTTGCTTCAATTATTATTTCTAATGATAAGCATTAAACATTTATATTTTATGATTGATAACAAATTACTTGAGACATACCTCACAACTGGTCAGAAAATACCAGTGGATTGGCAAAACTGAAGTTGAAAATGAGGAGCCGTGACCATCTTTTATTCAGGGATTAACAGTTATTTTGTTCTTATGGAAATGACTGATTGAAGCCTGTTAATAGATCATTTTCTTTTTTAGCTGTCAAGGAGCAAACTGGTTTAGAATTATGGCCAGAAAATTGGACATGATATATCTGTGGTGATCTAATTTTTAAGGTTATATGATTTAAAACACTAGTTATAATTAGAAATTATTATAAATAGCAAATTATAGGCTTGCACAGTTTAACTGTTAGAAAATAATTTACCTGATTAATATCATACTGAAATTAAAATTGAAATTTTAGTTACATTTTGAAGTAATTAAAAAATAGGATACATTAGGTTTGTGATTATTTTCTTCAGTTCTTGTGTACCACATTATTAAAGCTTTATATAGTCATTAAAGGAAATTCAGGAAGTAAACTAAAAAGTAAAGATAACATCCATAAGCTCATCATATAAAGAAAACCAGTATAGTTTTTGTCTCCCCCAACCCCTCTCTCCCTCCTTCTCATTTTGTTTTTTTTTTCTGTGCCTATGACATTCCCACCCCACCCCCCCGTTTAGTCATGGTACAAATGTATGTGTGTATATATTTCCAGTTTTAAAAAATTAGGTTATTTGCATTTCTTAGACTATTTTGTAAATTGTATTTTTATTGACTGCATAATAATCCCATTGTAAGAATTCTTTTTCTTAACTGTTCCCTGTAGTTATTTAGTCATTTTCCATTTTATTTTCATGTGTGCAGTGAACATCTTAGCACATTATGGATTTCTTTTTATCTTGGCCATTTCCCTTAAGATGAGTTCATAGATAATGGAGTTACTAGATGATAAGCTGCAAACATCTTTAAGGTTAATAACGCATGTTGCCAGTTTGTACAATGTCTTATAGGCCCAATAAATGTTAATTGGTTGGAAATTAATCATAATGGGAGGGAAATTAAGACCTACAGAGTTCCTGACCTTTAGTGACAGTCTTAAATCAGCCTTTTGTTCATCTCCAAGTATTTCTTTGTTTTTTTTCCTATAACATATATTCTAGATTATATATAAAACATAAAATGAAGAACTTAGTGTGTTATTGTACACACAAAGTTATTACCCAGGTCAAAAAATAAAACACTGCGTCATCCTAGGGCTGCTCTCCCTGTCTTGTTCCTCATCTCAGAGAGAAAGCATTTAACATTTCACTCCCAAGTGCATTGGCCGAAACTTTGTTTTTTGTTATTTTGTTTTTATTTAAACTTCTATCATACTAATGAAGTTCCCTGCTCAAAATCAATCTTCAGAAATCTGTTGCATTTCTATACACCAATAATGAAGCAGCAGAAAGGGAAATTAAGAAAACAATACCATTTATATTGAATCAAAAATAACAAGACATCTAGGAATAAACCTAACCAAAGAGGTGAAAGACCTGTACTGAAAACTATAAAACACTGATGAAAGAAATTGAAGACGACACAAAGAAATGGAAAGACATGGGAATGCAAGCTGGTGCAGCCACTCTGGAAAACAGTATGGAGGTTCCTCAAAAAAACTAAAAATATAACTACCCTACGACCCAGCAATTGCACTACTAGGCATTTATCCAAGGGATAGAGGTGTGCTGTTTCAAAGGGACACATGCACCCCAATGTTTATAGCAGCACTATCAATGATAGCCAAAGTATGGAAAGAGCCCCAATGTCCATCAATGGATGAATGGATAAAGATGTGGCATATATATACAGTGGAGTATTACTCGGCACTCAAAAAGAATGAAATCTTGCCATTTGCAACTACGTGGATGGAACTGGAGAGTATTATGCTAAGTGAAATTAGTCAGAGAAAGACAAATATCATATGACTTCATTCATCTGAGGAATTTAAGAGACAAAACAGATGAACATAAGGGAAGGGAAACAAAAATAATATAAAAACAGGGAGGGGGACAAAACAGAAGAGACTCATAAATATGGAGAACAAACAGAAGGTTATTGGAGGGGTTGTGAGGGTGGGGGGTTGGGCTAAATGGGTAAGGGGCACTAAGGAATCTATTCCTGAAATCTGTGTTGCACTATATGCTAACTAATTTGGATGTAAATTTTAGAAAAATAAAAAATAAAATAAAATAAAATAAAATAAAATAAAATAAAATAAAAAGAAATACATAAAAAAAAGGAGGAAGAGGAGAGAGAAGGAGGAGGAAAGAAGGATAAATGACTGGAACAATAACAGCCACAAATAATGATTTTTCCAGTTCAATCATATTCATTGAGCTTTTAAATATAACAAAATAACATACCTGTATGTTTTATTTTTTCAAATATTGAATAAATAAAATAGTATAAATTAAAAAAAAGAAATGGAAAGACATTCCATGCTCATAGATTGGAAGAACAAATATTGTTAAAATGTCTATACAAGCCAAAACAATTTACAGATTTAATGCAGTCCCTATCCAAATACCAATAGCATTTTTCACAGAACTAGAACACATAATCCCAAAATTTGTATGGAACTACAAAAGAACCCAAGTAGCCAAAGCAATCTTGAAAAAGAAAAGCTGGAGGCATCATAATTTGGACTTCCAAGTTATATTACAAAGCTGTAGTAATCAAAATAGTATGGCACAAGCATATCTATGTAGATCAGTGGAGCAGAATAGAAAAGACAGAAATGAACCCACAATTATATGGTGAATTACTCTTCAACAAAACAGGAAAGAATATGCAACAGGCAAAAGACAGTCTCTTCAACAAATAGTGTTGGGAAAACTGGACAGCAACATGCAAAAGAATGAAATGGAGCCACTTTCTTACACCATCCACAAAATAAATTCAAAATGGATGAAGGACATAAATGTGAGACCTGAAACCATAAAATACTAGAAAAGAGCACAGGCAGTTAATTTCTCTGCCGTCAACCATAGCAACTTCTTTCTAGATAGGTCTCCTGACACAAGGGAAACAAAAGCAAAAATAAACTATTGGGACTGCATCAAAATAAAAAGTGTCTGCACAGTGAAGGAAAGAATCAACAAAACTAAAAGACAACCGACTGAATGGGAAAATATATTTGCAAATGACCTATGTGATAAGGATTAGTATCCAATATACATAAAGAACTTATACAACTCAACATCCAAATAATCCAATGAAAAAATGGGCAGAAGACATGAACAGATATTTCTCCAAGAAGACATCCAGGTAACCAACATGAAAAGATGCCCATCATCACTTACTATCAGGGAAATGCAAATCAAAACTACAATGGGATATCACCTCACACCCGTCACAATAGTTAAATCACAAGAAACAATAGCTGTTGGTGAGAATGTAGAGAAAAAGGAACCCTCCCGCACTGTTGGTGGAAAAGCAAACTGGTGTATCCACTGTGGAAGACAGTATGGAGGTTCCTCAAAAAGTTAAAAGTAGAACTACCCTCCAATCCAGCAGTTGCACTGCTGGGTATTTATCCAAAGAATACAAAAACACTAATTCAAAGGGATACATGTACCCCTATGTTTATAGCAGCATTATTTAAAATAGCCAAGATATGGAAACAGCCCACTGATGGATAAGAAAGTAGTATATATACAATGAAATGTTATTCAGCCTTTAAAAAGAATGAAATATGGGGCACCTGGGTGGCTATGTATACGACTCTCAGTTTCAACTCAAATCATGATCTCATGATTTGGTGAGTTCGAGCCCCACATTGGGCTCTGTGTTGACAGTGTAGAGCCTGCTTGTGATTTTCTCTCCCCCCTCCCCTGCTCGCTCTATGTCTCTCTCAAAATAAATAAACTTTAAAAAAATTATAAAATAAAGAATGAAATCTTGCCATTTGCAATGACGTGGATGGGTCTAGAGAGTATAATGCTAAGTAAAACAAGTCAGAGAAAGATAAATAACCATATAATTTCACTCATGTGGAATTTAAGAAACAAAACAAATGGGCAAAGGGAGAAAAAAAGAGAGATAAGCCAAGAAACAGACTCTTACCTATAGAGAACCAGCTGATGGTTACCAGAGGGGAGGTGAGTGGGAGGGAGATGAAATAGGTGACAGGGATTAAGAAGTGCATTTGTCAAGATAAGCACTGGGTGATTAAAACTTAAAAAAAGTTCTCTGTTGTGTCTTGTTTACTAACAATTTTGTGTTCTGTTTGTTTGAATTTAATGCTTTTTTTTTTGTAGCTTTTCATTACCATATGAACTTAATATATTGAATTATATTTTATTTAACTGTTAAACCTAATCTGATACCTGGGATAAACCTAATTTGGTTTTACTATATTATCTTTTTAAATTACTGCTGGGTTCAGTTTATTAATATTTTGTTTGGGAGTTTACATCAGTGTTCATAAATGAGATGGCCCATATTCTTGTTAAGATTTGAAATCAATGTTATGCTATGCTAGCCTCATAAAGTGAACTGACCCTTATTTTCTATTCTAGAAAAGTTTGTGTTTGATTGGAATTATCTTTCCTCAAATTTTTGCTACAATCTGGCAGAGAAGCCATCTGGGCTGGGAATTTTCTTTGTGGATAGATTTTTTTTTTATTTTTATTTTTTAATATTTATTCATTTATGAGAGACAGAGAGCGCAAGCAGGGTAGGGGTAGAGAGAGAGGGAGACACAGAATTGAAGCAGGCTCCAGGCTCTGAACTGTCAGCACAGAGCCCGACGTGGGGCTCAAACTGACGGACTCCAAGATCATGACCTGAGGGACTGCAAGATCATGACCTGAGCTGAAGTCGGATGCTTACCCGACTGAGCCACCCAGGCGCCCCTTGCTGATCCTTTTTATTGCATGTTTGTGTTCTGCTGAACTGATTTCTTTTTTTCTTTTCTTTTCTTTTTTTTCTTTTCTTTTCTTTTCTAATCTTTTTTCTTCTCTTTTCTTTTCATGTTTATTTCTTTTGGGGAGAGAGAGAGAGATAGAATGAGCAGGGGAGGGGTAGAGAGAGGGGGACACAGAATCCCAAGCAGGCTCCAGACTCTGAGCTGCCAGCACAGAGTCTGTTGCGGAGCTCAAACCCTCGAACTGCAAGACCATGACCTGAGACCATGACCTGAGCCGAAGTCAGAAGCTTAACCCACTGAGCCACCCAGGCACCCCTTGCTGATCCTTTTTATTGTATGTTTGTGTTCTGTTGAACTGACTTCTTTTTTCTTCTCTTCTCTTCTCTTTTCTTATCTTTTCATGTTTGTTTGTTTTGGAGAGATAGAGAGATAGAGAGAATGAGCAGGGGAGGGGTAGAAAGAGGGAGACACAGAATCCGAAGCAGACTCCAGGCTCTGAGCTGCCAGTACAGAGCCTGCCGCGGAGCTCAAACCCATAAACCGCGAGACCCATGACCTGAGCTGAAGTCAGAAGCTTAACCGACTGAGCCACTCAGGTGCCCCTGCTTTATTTCTTTCCTTATGTTTTTTGGGGGTTACTTTTTTGTTCTTTTATTCACTTCTTATAATTCACTACTTTTAACCATTTTTTCCTTTTAATTACATGTATTTAAGGCTAAGCATTTCGTATAAGCGCTGTTTTAGCTAGCTATATTACTCAAATTATGATATGCAGTATTTTTATAATTCACTTAAAATTATTTCTAATTTTTATTGGTTTTATTGGTTTCACTTTTGGATTAGCTGGAAGTATTATATTTTTTAATTTCTAAATACATGGAGATACTCTGGTTATTTTTAAGTTTAAATTTTATTTCTAACAACTGTACAAGATAATTAGAGAATATATTCTGTTTCAACAGTTTCTAATTTCAGACCTTTAAAATTTGAGATCTGTATTATGGCTCAATATATTGCTTTTTTCCCCCCTACATTTATTGAGTGCAGTGTTCTTTATGTTTTCATTAGGTCATGTTTGTTAATCTTGTATTTCATATCTTCAGTATCATTTTTTTTTTGCTTGTATCAGTTATGAAGAAGCATATGTTAAAATATCCTGTTAAAATATCCTGTTATGATTATGGATTTGTTTCCCTTTGTAGTTCTTTCAATTTTTGCTTTATGTATTTGAGGCTGTGCTAGTATATGCATGGAAATGTATAGTAGTTACATATTCTTTTTTTTTTTTAATACAATTTCTTGTTGAGTTAGCTAACATACATTGTATACGGTGTGCTGTTGGTTTCAGGGGTAGATTCCCATGATTCATCGCTTACATACAACACCCAGTGTTCATCTCAACAAGTGGCTTCCTCAGTGCCCATCACCCATTTTCCCCTCTGCCCCTCCCCCCATCAACCCTCAGTTTGTTTTCTGTATTTAAGAGTCTCTTATCGGTTTGCCTCCCTCTCTGTTTGAAACTGTTTTTTTCCTTTCCCTTCCCCTCCCCCATGGTATCCTGTTAAGTTACTCAAGTTCCACATATGAGTGAAAACATGGTATCTGTCTTTCTCTGACTGACTTATTTCACTTAGCATAATACTCTCCAGTTCCATCCACGTTGTTGCAAATGGCAGGATTTCATTCTTTCTCATTGCCAAGTAGTATTCCATTGTATATATAAACCATATCTTTATCCATTTTCAGTTAATGGACATTTGGGCTCTTTCTGTGATGTGGCTATTGTTGAAAGTGCTGCTATAAACATTGGGGTACAAGTGCCCTGTGAATCAGCACTCCTGTGTCTTTTGGATAAATTCCTAGTAGTGCAATTGCTGGGTCATAGGATAGTTCTGTTTTTAATTTTTTGAGGAACCTCCACACTGTTTTCCAGAGCGGCTGCACCAGTTTGCATTCCCACCAACAGTGTAAGAGGATTCCCATTTTTCCACAACCTTGCCACCATCTGTTGTTTCCTGATTTGTTCATTTTAGCCACTTTGGCATGAGGTGGTCTCTCAGTGTGGTTTTGATTTATATTTCCCTCATGGTGAGTGATGTTACCCATCTTTTCATGTGTCTGTTTGGCCATCTGGATGTCTTCTTTGGAAAAGTGTCTATTCATGTCCTTTGCCCATTTCTTCACTGGATTATTTGTTTTTCGGGTGCTGAGTTTGTTAAGTTCTCTATAGATTTTGAATACTAACCCTTTATCCGATATGTCATTTGCAAATATCTTCTCCCATTCTGTCAATTGCCTTTTAGTTTTGATTGTTTCCTTTGAAGTGCAGAAACTTTTTATCTTGATGAGGTCCCAGTAGTTCATTTTTGCTTTTATTTCCCTTGTCTTCGGAGACATGTCGAGTAAGAAGTTGATGCAGCTGAAGTCAAAGAGGTTGTTGTGTGTTTTCTCCTATAGGGTTTTGATGGTTTCCTGTCTCACATCCATTTTGAGTTTATTTTTGTGTATGGTGTAAGAAAGTGGTCCAGTTTCATTCTTCTGCATTTTGTTGTCCAGTTTTCCCGGCACCATTTGCTAAAGAGACTGTCTCTTTTCATTGGATGTTCTTTCCTGCTTTGTCAAAGATTAGTTGGCCATCCATTTGTGGGTCCAATTCTAGAGTCTCTATTCCATTGGTCTTTGTATCTGTTTTTGTGCCAATACCACACTGTCTTGATTACAGCTTTGTAGTAGAGGCTAAAGTCCACAATTGTGATGCCTCCTGCTTTGGTTTTCTTTTTCATCATTACTTTGGCTTTTGGGGTCTTATGTGGTTTCATATAAATTTTAGGATTGTTTGTTCTAGCTTTGAGAAGAATGCTGGTGCAATTTTGATTCGGATTGCATCGAATGTGTAGATTATTTTGGGTAGTATTGACATTTTAACAATATTTGTTCTTCAAGTCTATGAGCATGGAAGGTTTTTCCATTTCTTTTTGTCATCTTCAATGTATTTCATAAATTTTCTATAGTTTTCAGCATACAGATCTTTTACATCATTGGTTAGGTTTATTCCTAGGTATTTTATGGTTCTTGGTGCAATTGTAAATGGGATCAATGTCTTGATTTCTTTTTCCGTTGCTTCATTATTGGTGTATAGAAATGCAACCGATTTCTGTACGTTAATTTTGTATCCTGCGACTTTGCTGAATTCATGTATCACTTTTTGGTGGAATCTTTCTGGTTTTCTATGTAGAGTATCATGTCATCTGTGAAAAGTGAAAGTTTGGCTTCTTTACTAATTTGGATACTCTTTATTTCATTTTGTTGTCTGATTGCTGAGGCTAGGACTTCCAACACTGTGTTAAATAACAGCAGTGAGAGTGGACATTCCTGTTGTGTTCCTGATCTCAGGAGGAAAGCTCTCATTTTTTCCCCATTGAGGATGATATTACCTGTGGGCTTTTCATATATGGCTTTTATGATGTTAAGGTATGTTTCTTCCATCCCAACTTTCTTGAGGGTTTTTATTAAGAGAAGATGTTGTATTTTGTCAAATGCTGTTTCTGCATCTATTGTCAGGTCATATGGTTCTTATACTTTCTTCTATTAATGTGATGCATCACATTGATTTGCAAGTATCGAACCAGCCCTGCAGTCCATGAATGAATCCCACTTGATCATGGTGAATATTTTTTTTAATATACTGTTGAATTCGATTTGCTAGTATCTTGTTGAGAGCTTTTTTATCCACGTTCATCAGTGATATTGGCCTGTAATTCTCCTTTTTAGTGGGGTCTCTGTCTGGTTTGGGAATCAAAGTAATGATGTCTTCATAGAATGAGTCCAGAAGCTTTCCTTCTGTTTCTATTTTTTTTGGAACAGCTTGAGAAGGAGAGGTATTAATTCTGCTTTAAATGTCTGGTAGAATTCCCCTGGGATGCCATCTGGCCCAGGGCTCTTATTTGTTGAGAGATTTTTGACAACTGATTCAATTTCTTCACTGGTTATGGGTCTGTTCAAATTTTCTCTTCCTGTTTGAGTTTTAGAAGTGTGTGGTGTCTAGGAATCTGTCCATTTCTTCCAGGTTGTCCAGTTTGTTGGCATATAATTTTTCATAGTATTCTCTGATGATTGTTTGTATTTCTGAGGGGTTGGTTGTGATAAATCCAATTTCATTCGTGATTTTATCTATTTGGGTTCTCTGTCTTTTCTTTTTGAGAAGTCTGGTTGATCAGTTTTGTTTGTTTTTTCAAAAAAACAGCTCTTAGATTCACTGATTTGTTCTGTGTTTTGTTTTGTGTTTTTGTTTGGTTTTTTTTTTTTGATTCTATATTGTTTATTTCTGCTCTAATCTTTATTATTTCTCTTCTTCTGCTGGCTTTGGGGTTTCTTTGCTGTTCTGTTTCCAGTTCCTTTAGGTGTGCAGTTAGGTTTTGTGTTTGAGGTTTTTCTTGTTTCTTGAGATAGGCCTGGATTGCAATGTATTTTCCCCTTAGGACTGCCTTTGCTGCATCCCAAAGTGTCTGGACTGTAGTGTTTTCATTTCGTTTGCCTCCATACATTTTTAAATTTCTTCTTTAATTGCCTGGTTGATGCATTTATTCTTTAGTAGGATGTTCTTTAACCTCCGTGCATTTGGAAGCTTTCCAAATTTTTTCTTGTGGTTGATTTCAAGCTTCATAGCATTGTGATCTGAAAATATACATGGTATGATCTCCGTTCTTTTATATTTATTGAGAGCTGTTTTGTGACCCAGTATGGGATCTATCTTGGAGAATGTTCCATGTGCACTCGAGAAGAATGTGTATTCTGCTTTTGGATGAGAAGTCCTGAATATATCTGTCCAGTATATCATCCAAGGACATTGTGTTTTTATTGATTTTCTGCCTAGATGATCTGTTCATTGTTGTAAGTGGAGTATTAAAGTCCCCTGCAATTACCATATTCTTACCAATAAGATTGCTTATGTTTGTGATTGATTTATATATTTGGCTGCTGCAAGCTGGGGGCATAAACATTTACAATTGTTAGCTCTTCTTGATGGGTAGACCCTATAATTATGATATAATGACCTTTTTCATTGCTTGTTATAGCCTTTCGTTTAAAATGTAGTTTGTCTGATATAAGTATGGCTATTCCAGCTTTCTTTTGACTTTCAGTAGCATGATATGTTGTTCTCCATCCCCTCATTTTCAATCTGAAGGTGTCCTCAGGTCTAAAATGAGTCTCTTGTAGACAGCATATATATGGATCTTGTTGTCATTTTTTTTTTAATCTATTCTGATACTCTGTGTCTTTTGATTGGAGCATTTAGTCCATTTACATTCAGAGTTATTGAAAGATAAAGATTTAGTGTCATTGTGTTATCTGTAGGTTTCATGCTTGTGGTGATGTCTCTGGTCCTTTGTGGTCTTTGCAGCATTCCATTCAGAATCCCCCTTAGGATCTCTTGCAGGGCTGGTTTAGTGGTCATGAATTCCTTCAGTTTTTGTCTGGGAAAGCGTTTATCTCTACATCTATTCTGAATGACAGCTTTGGTGAATAAAAGACTCTTGGCTGCATATTTTTCCTATTAAGCACATTGAATATTTACTGCCACTCCCTTCTGGCCTGCCAAGTTTCAGTGGACAGGTTGGCTACTACTCTTAAGTGTCTACCCTTGTAGGTAAGGCCTGTTTGTTCCTGGCTGTGTTCAAAATTCTCTATCTTTGTATTTTGCCAGTTTCAGTATGATTTGCCGTGGAGAAGACCTATTCTTGTTAAATCTGAGGGGAGTTCTCTGTGCCTCCTGGATGTGGATATCTACCTCCTTCCCCAAATTAGGGAAGTTCTTAGCTATAATTTGTTCAAGTAAACCTTCTACCTCTGTCTCTCTCCTTTTTCTGGAACTCCTTTGATACAGATATTATTATGTTTTCTTGAATCACTTAGTTCTCTAATTCTCTCCTCGTGGTCTAGTATTTTCTTATTGCTCTTTTTCTCGGCTTCATTGTTTTCCATAAGTTTATCTTCTTTTGTCACTTATTCTCTCCTCTGCTTCCTCCATCCTTGATATCACTGCATCTAGTTTATTTTGCACCTCAGTTACAACATTTCTTAATTCATCATGACTATTCCTTAGTTCCTTGATTTCTGTAGCAATAGATTGTCTGCTGTCTTCTATGCTTTTTTCAAGCCCAGCTATTAATTATTATGACTATTAATCCTAAATTCTTGCTCACATATATTGTTTATATTCTGTTTTGAGCAATTTTCTAGCTGTCATTTCTTCCTGGAATTTCTTTTGGGGAGAATTCTTCCATTTTGGCAGGTTGACTAGTTTTCTGACCCTTCTGTGTTTTAATAGCTTATTATGTGTCCTTTATCTGTGAGCACTATTATATTAAAAACAGGTCATATACTGTCCAGGGCCTGGTCCTTCAGGAGGTGTTTTTGGAGTGTGTTGTGTGCCCTCTATTGTTGTGACTGGTTGCTTTATACTGATGGTACTGGTGGTTTGGGCCTTCCACCAGTTGTGCTTTGATTTGTTCATTGAAGTAACTCTGGAAAAAATTTTTAAAAAAGCAAGGCGGGATGGTGATGGAAGAAGCTTTATCCCATGCAGAGAGAAATGACAGGGGTGGGGGAAAAAGGAAAAAAAAAAATTTGACCAGGCAGAGAATCAGAGAAACTATACGGCTTGATCCAGAGGGGGAGAGAGAGAGAAAGAGACAGAGGAAAATGAAGAAAGAGATACAAAAGGGTGTAAAAAGAAGGGATTAAAAATGTCTGCTTAAACAAACCAGCAACCATAATAACGAGAATAGAGAAGGGAAGGAATAAGCAGAAGAGGAAGAAGAAAAATATATACATATTAAATAAGAATTGACCAAGAACCAAATCAGAAAATGCAAAACTGCCGGACTGATATTTGATGGTGCCTTGGAACTGATGACTGTGCTGGTCTGGAAGAGGGGCTGTCTGGTCTGGTCAGTGTCAATCTTGCTCAGGTACATATGCAATTACCAGGTACAAGGGGCATGGTTTGGTGTAGGCGGATCTGCCTCCGTTGTGGGCCCACTGTCTGTTCCCTGAAGCCTCACCTTGTTGGTGATGGGGAGAATAATGGTGACACCCCAGTCTCTCCCCACTCCCCACCAAGTGTCCCAAACCACTCTGTTCAGGCCATCCTCACAGTACCGTGCAAGTGCACCAGTTTGTTTCGCTCCACAGTCTCCCTTGCCTCCCAGGTGCTCGGCTGGGATTCAAACCCTGATGTCTTAAAGGATCCTGCTCCTCGTGCCCCGGTTCCAGGGAAGTACCACTCCACCCTGGGAGCCGACACAGGGCCTCTGGCCCCTCATAGTGTTGCCGGGCGCAAGCAGTCCAGATCCTGCTCCACACTCCCTGGTTCCAGCAAAGTGCCACTCCACCCAGCCAGCCTGTACAAGGCCTCTGGCTGGTCGGAGCCTGCAGAGTCTTTTGTCTTTGGAGGCTATTTGCCTTCTTCCCACAGCACTCAAGGGAGAGGATTGCTCTCTCCGACTGCACCTCTGAGGTGGCTACCAAGCCCACGGCTGGCTCCCCTCCTCCCCAGGTGTGTGCACAGAGCTGTCCCAGTCTTGAGAAAGCCCCGCAACCCTAGAATAAGGTAGAAATTGGTTCTTTCTCTGTTTTTCTGTGCCCCGCTCTGTGGTTTTTATCTTGTCCAAATACAGTCCTACACCTCCACAGCCTCTCTTCCCCTTCCTTTTGTTTCTCCGAACACAAGGGGATCCCTCCCCTTCCATGCCTACACTGCCCGTTTCTTCTCTCCCAGTTTGCAGTCATTCACCTCTGGCCCGCCCAGTTGTCCCCATTGGCCCCTGGAGATGTTTCTGTCACTCTGTAGCCCAGATTCCTGGAATTCCCAGTCTTCTGGCCTCAGTACTCTTGTGTTTGAGGGAGGAGGGAACTTGAGGTCCCTCTACTTCTCCGCCATGTTGACTCCTCCAGTAGTTACATATTCTTACTGACTGTTATGAAGTTTTCATCTTTTATTTGGATAATGTTTTTTTTGCATTAAAGTTTAGTTTGTCAGAGATTGCTATAGCAACACTAGCTTTCTTTTCATTATTGTTTGTGTGGTATACCTTTTTCTATTCTTTTACCTCTAACCTTTTTGTCTGTTTTTGGTGTCTGCTGTGTGACATGGTTGGATTTAACTCTCCCATCTTGCTATATACTTTACATTTGCCCTATTTGTTCCTTTTTCTCTACTTTCTTGACATTTATTTTCTACTTTTTAAAAAAATTTTTAACGTTTATTTTTGAGACAGAGAGAGACAGAACATGAATGGGGAAGGGTCAGAGAGAGAGAGAGGGAGACACAGAATCTGAAACAGGCTCCAGGCTCTGCACTGTCAGCACAGAGCCCGACGCGGGGCTTGAACTTACGGATCGCGAGATCACGACCTGAGCCGAAGTCGGACGCTTAACCGACTGAGCCACCCAGGCCCCCCTTTTCTTGCCATTTAGATAAGATGGCTCTTTTATCATTCCAGATTTTTCCCCTTATTTTTTCAAAGTTACTACCTTTTTTAATTTTTACTGGTTACTAGAATTTTTATTTGGTTCTTTTTCATATCTACCATGCCACTTCTTACAGTTTTCAGTTCCATGGAAAAATAGTTAAGGTTGACTTTATCTCTTAGAGTGCATAGTATTTTTCAGTCTGTGTCTTGTAATTCCAACATGTCAACTCTGTGGGTCTGATTCTGTTGTCTGTTGTGGAAAAAATTGGACGCATAAGATGAAGTTAATTTTCTCTAGAGATTTTCATTTGCTATTGCCAAGTGCCTTGGAGTATGAGACCATCTTAATCCAATTTCTGGGCCACCTTCTGGTTCCTTCTTTCACCAACTTGTTCAAGGAGGAATTGACATTTCTACAGTAGTTATTTCTTCGTGTTAAGGGCTCTTTTATGTTATAAATGAGATATCTGGAAAAGATAAACATTTAAGGTATGTTTGCCCTTTAATACTTCAGCATATGTTATTTACCATATTATTCCATTACTTTGCAAAGCCTCAAGGGAAGGAGACAGACATATTTTCTTTGACAGAAGTCAGAAATACTTGTAACATACGGATAGTTACATTGGGAGAGGAATTCTTCCTGTGAGCAAAGAGATATAATGTGAATGCTTTTGAGGCAGAGATATGTGAAGAGGGAAGGAGAATACACTGAGCTGAAGGAAGACTGCAAACAGTTGTCCTTTAGTATTTTTGTTGAAAGTAGGATTCATTTCCAGTAATTGTAACAGTTTTCTGTTTGCCATGTGGATATTGTGATGTCTATTTTTATTTTCCAAAATATTTTTTGGTATATCTCAGGGATAGAATATGATTTTTGAACCTTTTTACCCATATCTGTTTAAAATATTATATGTATAAGTTGCATTTGATTTCAGAAATTAAATCTATTAAATAGGTTGAACATACAGGTTAGAAATCTTACCAGGCAAAATGTAGTAATCTATATAAATTAACATTCTGTGGTTGGAGGGGTGTTGAAAATTGTGTAACATACCAATATATTTTTATTTTAAAAACATTTAACTTGGTATTAATCATAGGTGTTACCATGAAATACCACCTGGCATTTTGTGATTATGTTGATAAAACAACAAAATACAAAAGCAGTTCTATTTTCAGGAAACCTAGAATTCTTGTATTTGTTTACTTGATTCTTTTTTTCTCTCTGCTAAAAGAAACTAGTAAGTTTCTTGTTAATTACAGTTCCTTAACTTCCTTACTGTGTCAGATTTAAATAGCTTCTTTGTTTTAGGATTGCTCACTTCCCTTCAGAGAACCAAAGAAGGAAATGAAGTGACAGAATTTTAAAATTGGAAGAGACTCCAGATAACAGGTCTTTCATGTGCCCTCTGTTCCTCCCTTCTCCCATTTTAAAAGTGTGAAGACAGAGGCCTGAGGAAGTCTGGGTGACTTGATTTGCTTAAAGTTATAATAACCTAATGTCCACATCTCTTACTGTTGATAGTTTCTTGTGGTTTTACTTTTTTTCAAACGTAGCTTATTTTTTATATCTGTCATATAAGTTATCAATTATAGCAAAAGCTATCTTGTTAGAATCCCAGTTGATACATATATTTTTTTGTTTTCCAAGTTTTTATTTAAATTCAAGTTAGTTAACATACAGCGTAGTCTTAGTTTCAAGAGTAGAATTTAGTGATTCATCACTTTCATGTAACACCCAGTGTGCATCCCAAAAAGTGCCCTCCTTAATGCCCCTCACCCATTTAGCCCATTACCCCACCTACCTCCCCTACAGCAAGCCTGTTTGTTCTCTATAGTTAAGAGTCTTTTATGGTTTGTCTCCCTCTCTGTTTTTATCTTTATTTTTCCTTCCCTTCCCCTATGTTCTCCTGTTTTGTTTCTGAAATTCCATGTATGAGTGAAATCATGTGGTATTTGTCTTTCTCTGGTTTATTTCACTTAGCACAGTCCACTCTAATTCCATCCACATTATTGCAAATGACAAGATTTCGTTCTTTTTGATGGATGAGTAATATTCCTGTGTGTGTGTGTGTGTGTGTGTGTGTGTGTGTTTATACACCACATCTTTGGGCTCTTTCCATAATTTGGCTCTTGTTGATAGTGCTGCTGTAAGCATTGGGGTGCATGTGCCCCTTTGAATCGGTATTTTTGTATCCTTAGGATAAATACCTATTGGTGCAGCTGCTGAGTCATAGGGTAGCTCTATCTTTAACTTTTTTTTTAAATTTTTTTAAATGTTTATTTATTTTTGAAAGACAGAGAGCACAAGCAGGGGTGGGGCGGAGAAAGAGGGGGACACAGAATCTGAAGCAGGCTCTAGGCTCTGAGCTGTCAGCACAGAGCCTGATGCGGGCTCAAACTCACGAACCGTGAGATCATGACCTGAGCTGAAGTCAGATGTTCATCCAACTGAGCCACCCCAGCACCCCATCTATTTTTAACTTTCTGATCAACCACCACACTATTTTACTGAGTGACTGCATCAGTTTTAATTCCCTCTAACAGTTTAAGAGGGCTTCCCTTTCTCTACAGCCTCACCAACATCTGTTGTTCCCTGAGTTGTTAATTTTAGCCATTCTGACAGGTGTGAGGTGGTAGCTCATTGTGGTTTTGATTTGTATTTCCCTATTGATGAGTGATGTTGAGCACTTTTTCATATGTCTGTTAGCCATTAGTATGTTTTTGGGTTTTTTTGGTTTTTTTTAGAGAAATGTCTGTTCATGTCTTCTGCCCATTTCTTAACTGCGTTATTTATTTTTTGGGTGTTGAGTTTTATAAGTTCTTTATAGATTTTGGATACTAGCCCTTTTTCCAATATGTCCTTTGCAAATATCTTCTCCCAGTCTCTAGATTGCCTTTTAGTTTTGTTGACTGTTTCCTTTGCTGTGCAGAAGTTTTCATCTTGAGGAAGTCCCAGTAGTTCAGTTTTGCTTTTATTTCCCTTGCCTTCAGAGACATGCCTAGTAAGAAGTTGCTGTGGCCAAGGTCAAAGAGGTTGCTGCCTGTTTTCTCCTCTAGGATTTTGGTGGTTTCTTATCTCACATTTAGATATTTCATCCGTTTTGAATTTATTTTTGTGTGTGGTGTAAGAAAGTGGTCCAGTTTCATTCTCTGCATGTCTCTGTCTAGTTTTCCCAGCACCATTTGTTGATAAGACTGTCTTTTTACCACTACATATTCTTTCCTGCTCTGTTGAAGATTAATTCACCATATAATTGTGGGTTCATTTCTGGATTTTCTATTCTGTTCCATTCATCTTTGTGTTTGCTTTTGTGCCAGTACCATACTCCCTTGATAATTACAGCTTTGTAATACAGCGTAAGGTCTGGAATTGTGTAGCCTCCTGCTTTGCTCTGCTTTTCAATATTACTTTGGCTATTTGGGGTCTTTTTGGTTCCATACAAATTTTAGATTTGTTTGTTCTCACTCTGTAAAAAATGCTGTTGGTATTTTGATAGTGATTGCATTGAACATGTAGATTGCTTTGGGTAGTATAGACAGTTTAACAATATTTGTTCTTCCAGTCCATGAGCATGGGATGTTTTTCCATTTCATTGTGTCTTTTTTTTCATAAGTGGTCTATGGTTTTCAAAGTACAGATCTTTTACCTCTTTGGTTACGTTTATTCCTAGGTATCTTATGGTTTTTGGTGCCATTGTAAATGAGACTGATTCCTTGATATTTCTTTCTGCTGCTTCATTATTAGTGTATAGAAATGGAACGGGTTTCTGTACATTGACTTTATCTCCTGTGACTTTAGGTGAATTCATGTATCCATTCTCGCAATTTTTTGATGGAGTCTCTCAGGTTTTCTACATAGAATAACATGTTCTTTGCAAAGAAAGGGTGACAGTTTGACTTCTTCTTTGCTGGTTTGGATGCTATTTTTTTTGGTGTTGTCTGATTGCTGAGGCTAGGACTTTCAGTAATATGTTGAACAACAGTGGTGAGGGTGGACACCTTGTGTTCCTGATGTTAGGGGGAAAGCTCTCAGTTTTTCCCCATTGAGGATAATATAGCTGTGGGTCTTCCATAGGTCCACGAACCATGAGATCATGATCTGAGCCAACATTGGACACTTAGCCAACTGAGCCACGTAGGCTTTTATGATGTTGAGGTATGTTCCTGCTATTCTTACTCTCTTGTGAGTTTTTATCAAGAAAGGATGCTGTATTTTGTCAAATGGTTTTTCTGCATCTATTGAGAGGATCATATGTTTCTTATCCTTTCTTTTATTAATGTGGTGAATCATGCTGATTGATTTGCAGATATTGAACCACTCCTGCAGGCCAGGAATAAATCCTACTTGATCATGGTGAATAATTCTTTTAATGTACTGTTGGATTTGACTTGCTAGTATCTTGTTGAGAATTTTTGCATCCATGTTCATCAGGGATATTGGCCTTTAATTCTCCTTTTTAGTGGGGTCTTTGGTTTTGGAATCAAGGTAATGCTGGCCTTGTAGCACAAGTTTGGAAGTTTTCCTTCCATTTCTATTTTTTGGAACAATTTCAAAAGGATAGGTATTAACTTTTCTTTAAATGTTTGGTAGAATTCCCCTGGCCCTGGTCTGTTGTTTCTTAGGAGATTTTTGATTACTGATTCAATTTATTTGCTGGTTATGGGTTTGTTCAGATTTTCTACTTCTTCCATTTGAGTGTTGGTAGTGTGTCAGTGTCTAGGAATTCGTCCATTTCTTCTTTTTTTTAATGCTTATTTTATTTTTGAAAGATTCAGAATATGAACTGGGGAGAGGCAAAGAGAGATGGAGACAGAATTGAAGCAGGCTCCAGGCTCTGAGCTGTCTCGAACCCACGGACCATGAGATCGTGACCTGAGCCGAAGTTGGATGCTTAACTGACTGAGCCACCCAGGCACTCCAGAATTTGTCCATTTCTTCCAGAGTGTCCAGTTTGTTGACATAATTTTTCATAGTATTCTCTAATAATCATTTGTATTTCTGCAGTGTTGGCTGTGATCTCTCGTCTTTCATTCGTGATTTTATTTATTTGAGCCCTTTCTCTTTTCTTTTTGGTAAGTCTGGTTAGGGGTTTATGTTAATTCTTTCAAAGAACCAGCCCCTAGTTCCATTGATTTGTTCTACTGTTTCTTTGATTTCTGTATCATTTGTTGTTGGTTTTTTTTTTTTGTAAAGCTTATTTATTTTGAGAGAGAGAAAGAAAAAAAAAACACGAACAGGAGAGGGGCAGAAAGAGAGGGAGAGAGGGAATCCCAAGCGGCCCCCTCGCTGTCAGCACAGAGCTGAATGTGGGGTTCGATCTCACCAACCATGAGATCATGAACTGAGCTGAGATCAAAAAAAGTTGGACGCTTAACTGACTGAATCACCCAGGTGCCCCTATATCATTTATTTCTGCTCTAATCTTTATTACTTCCCTTTGGCTGGTTTTAGACTTTTTCCTAAAGACTTTTTTTAGCTTTTTTTTTTTTTTTTTTTAGCCTTTCCCCTAACGTATGGTTAAGTTGTATATTTGAGACTTTTCTTGCTTCTTAAGATTAGCCTGTATTGTTATATACTTCCCTCTCATGACTGCTTTTGCTATATCCCAGAGATTTTGGACTGTCATGTTTTCATTTTCCATTTGCTCCCATGTATTTTTTAGTTTCTTCTTCAATTTCTTTGTTAACCCATTCATTTTTTAGTAGGATGTTCTTTAAACTCCCATGTATGTGTGGCCTTTCCAAATTTTTTCTTGTGGTTGACTTCAGGTTTCATAGATAGCATTGTGGTCTGAAAATATGCATGGTATGATCTCAGTCTTTTTGTACTGGTTAAGGTCTGATTTGTGACCTGGTATGTGATCTGTTCTGGAGAATGTTGCATGTGTACTTGAAAAGAATGTGTATTCTGTTGTTTTAGGATAAAATGTTCTGAATATGTATGTTAAGTCCATCTGGTCCGGTATGTCCTTCAAAGCCATTGTTTCCTTGTTGATCTTCTGCTTAGGTGGTTTGTTCATTGTTGTAAGTGAGGTGTCCCCTACTATTCTTGTATTGTTATCAATGAGTTTCTTTAAATTTGTTATTAACTGATTTATATATTTGGCTTCCTCCAAGTTGGGGGCATATTTACACTTGTTAGGTCTTCTTATTGGATAGACTTCTTTATTATGATACAGTGCTGTTCTTCATCTCTTATTACAGTCTTTGGTTTAAAATCTGTTTGAGGGGCACCTGGGTGGCTCAGTCAGTTGGGCGTCCGACTTTGGCTCAGGTCATGATCTCGCAGTCTGTGAGTTCAAGACCCATGTCGGGCTCTGAGCTGATGGCTCAGAGCCTGGAGCCTGCTTCAGATTCTGTGTCTCCCTCTCTCTCTCTGCCCCTTCCCTGCTCTCACTGTGTCTCTCTTAAAAATTAAAAAAAAAAAAAAAAGAATAAAATCTGTTTGATATAACTATGGCTATTCCAGTTTTCTTTTGATGTCTATTAGTATGATAAATGGTTCTCCACCCCTTACTTTCAATCTGGAGGTGTCTTTCATTCTAAAATAAGTCTCTTGTAAGTAGCATATCAATTGGTGTGGTTTTTTAAATCCATTCTGATACCCTATGTATTTTGATTGGAGCACTTAGTCCATTTACATTCAGACTAATTATTGATAGATATGAATTTATTGCCATTGTGTTACCTGTAAAGTTGCTGTTCCTGTAGATAATCTCTGTTCCTTTCTAGTCTTTGTTGCTTTTGGTCTCTCTTTCTGCTCACAGGGTCCCCTTTACTATTTCTTGCATAGCTGGTTTAGTGTTTTTGAACTCCTTTAATTTTTGTCTTGGAAACTATCTCTCCCTCTTTTCTGAAAGACAACCTTGCTAGTTAAAGTATTCTTGACTGTATATTTTTCCCACTTAGCAAAGTAAGTATGTAATGCCACTCCCTTATGGCCTGCCAAGTTTCTGTGGACATGTCTGCTGCTGACCTTTTATGTCTACCCTTGTAGGTTAAGGACCTTTGTCCCTGGCTGCTTTAAGAAGAATTCTCTTTTTATCTTTGTATTTTGCAAATTTCACTATGATATGTCTTGGTGTTCACCTGTTTTTGTTGATTTAAAAAAAATTTTTTTTTTTACATTTATTTTTGGAGAGACAGAGACAGAGCACAAGTTGGGGAGGGGCAGAGAGAGAAGGAGACACATAATCTGAAGCAGGCTCCAGGCTCCAAGCTGTCAGGACAGAGCCCGATGTGGGGCTTGAACTCATAAACTGTGAGATCATGACCTGAGCCAAAGTCAGATGCTTAACTGACTGAGCCACCCAGGCACCCCATGATTTTTTACCTAGTACATATATCCACCTTATATTTGTCCATTTTTTATTTCAGTTAAGGACAAACCAGTGGTAGAGAAAAATCTTTCTTTGTTAAAAATAAATATATTTAGATTTCTAAATCAGAAATAATTAACTTTGGTTCAGTGGAGAGTGAAACCTGGAGTCAAATATTTGGCTGTCTTCAGCTAGATCAAGACAAATCACTTAACATTCCTGTGATTTAACTTTTATGTCTACAAAATGAGTGCATACTGTGTTTTAACTCCTTTTTTTTCAAATAATTTTCTGAAGTGGTATAAGGAACCACTATCTCAGGTAACTGTCTAAAGCTGATAAGCTTATCTACATGTGAAATTTAAAAAAATCATGTTCTGTTTTTATATTATCAAAGCCAGATTATTTCTTGTCATATCATCTTAGTTGTTTCCAGAGTTGTAAACACATAACTTACTTCTTGACTTCAAACTTAAATATAGGCACTAATAAGATACTGAGATAATGTCACACTTAGTAAACATAAAAAAAAGTAATGAGCATGGTTTTGAAAAGTACTAAGGTTGTTATACGTATCTCTCATTTTAAAAAATACAGCTTTGTCAAGAAAAGAGACTTTAAGATATCTTTAATAAACAGATATTACATGCATGTAGCACACATTTCCAAAAGTCCAAGAGAGTATGAATGTAATGAAAATAAATCTTGTAGCACTGTCCTTCAGCCACCTGCAACCTGTCCTTAGAGGCAAACTCTGTTACCACTTTTCATGTTTAGCCTTTCATACTATAGTTCACAGAAGCTCAAAATTTCACAAACATATCTGTGGGTATTCTTCAGGAAGGCAAATACATATGCTAATATGGTAAAGTGATTTGTGTTTTCATCAAAAATTAGCATTCTGGAACATGATGATGTACTTAAGAATTTTAAATCATAATGAGAACTCTTATTCAAGCTCCAGAAGAGTTTTTTACTTTAAAAAGTATAAAACAGATACTTTAAGGGGATAAACAACTTTCTGTTTAAATCTGATTATCCGATACCTCATTGTGAAAATCCTACTTGTTTGGAGTTTAACAAAAGTAGTTCCGTGATTAAAAGTTAATTTGGGAAAATCTGACTAGAGTAGCTCATTCACTAGCCACACAAAAAGATGGAAAGGTGGTTCTGAGGAATTTCCATTCCAGCAGCATAAATATGCTTACAGTAGGTGAGAGAATCCATTGTGGCTTACAGTAGGTGAGAGAATCTCTCTGTATTGCATTTTCCCTGTTTACATGAGCAACATTTGTTCACTTGACTGGGGCTAGAGAATCTGCTTCCAAGGTCAGTCACTTACTCATTTGGCTGACAAGTTGGTGCTGGTTTGGGCCCCATGTTGGCCCTTCCATAGGGTTACCTGAGTATCTTCATAACATGGTGGCTGACTTGAAGGTGTGCAGTCCAGGAGATCAAGATGGAAGCTACAGCGTCTTTTGTGACCGAGCCTCAGAAGTCACTTCTGCACTATCTTACTGATCTATAGGTCAAGTCTATTAAGCATGGGAGAGTACCATCCAAAGACTTGAATACCAGTTTTTTTTTAATGTTTATTTATTTTTGAGAGAGAGAGAGAATGTGAGTGGAATAGGGGCAGAGAGAGAGAGGGGGAGGGAGGGAGGGAGACAGAGGATCTTTAGGGGGCTCTGCCCTGACAGCAGCAAGCCCCATATGGGGCTTGAACTCAAAAACACACGAACCATGAGATTGTGACCTGAGCCGAAGTTGCACGCTTAACCAACTGAGCCACTCAGGCACCCCTTGAATACCAACTTTTTAAAGATTATTGGGGATAATCTTGGAGTGTGATTGAAGTACCTCCTAACTTAGCACCTCACCCCCATTTAAATAAGGATTGAATCTGCATTCTTACATTTGATGTTGTGGTAATCTTAAGGGGAATATATGCAGAAAAGCCTAAGGCTTTCAGGATGGTGTACACCTTTCTGTTATTTATGTGCTGCTCAAGAAAATGCATGTTTGATTGCTAACCTTTTTGCAGTGATTTATTTTTTATTATGCTTGATGTCTGATGAGAAGAAAACTCACGTAAACTGGGACTGTTTAAAGAAACAAACACTAGCTTCCTCTTAGAAGTTGTAGGATATATCCTTTAGCCCTAACACATTGCTGAAGTCTTTGCTACCTCATCTGTAGAAGTTACTATTATAATCTAGCCTTTGAATCCAGGTGTCATCCAGAAATTGGAATGGATATAGGGCATCTTTCACTCACAAAAATAATGAATTCTGACTATAATCTGCAGAAATTAAAGGTGCTGGCATATTTATGCTGCTGGAATAGTATGGAAGAGTAAGACTGCCACTGTAAGATAAAACAAAAAAAATCCCCCATGTGTAATGTTTGAGAGTAATCTTTAGAGGAGTAAGAATTTGAAGATTAAAGTGTGGCAGGGTGGAGGCAGGGAGATTTGTGGATCATGTGTCAGTTTAGGTTAAATGTTTGAGACATCCAGATGACATATGAGATACTTGGATATTCAGAGGAGAGGATTAGGATAGAGATATGAATTTGAGATGTAACATCATATGAATGTTGGTTAAAACACCTTGGGACTGGGTGAGAAAACATCGAAGAGAAAAAGTAGTCCTAAAACGCTTGCTGAGGCACTCCCATCTTTTATTTACTTATTTTTTAATGTTTGTTTATTTTTGAGAGAGAGACAGAGACAGAGTGTGAGCAGGGGAGGGGCAGAGAGAGAGGGAGACACAGAATCCAAAGCATGTTCCATGCTCTGAGCTGTCAGCACAGAGCCTGGTGCGGGGCTCAAACTGAAACCGGGAGATCATGACCTGAGGTGAAGTCGGCCGCTTAACCAACTGAGCCACCCAAGAGCCCCTGAGACACTCCCATCTTTGAGAAGACTAGTGAAAAGGCAGAATAATTAAAGGAAATTAGAGGGAAGAGGAAAAACAGGAGAATATGTTATACAGGCCAAGAAAAGATGTTTATTTCAGGTATAAGAGATCAGGTTTGTCTCATGTTACCGAGAAATTATTGTACTAAGATAAGGTCAGGGGAATTTGGCTACATGGTGGTCATTGGTGACCTTGGCAGTTGAGTTTCAGGAAATTGTTTAAGATTAAGGTGGGTTAAAGAATGAATGGGGGGGGGAGAGCCAAGATGATGGAACAGCATGGAAGTTTTTTGTGTGTCTCGCATCCATGAAATATAGCCACATCAACACTAAACCATCCTGCACACCTAGAAAACTGATTTGAGGATTAACACAGCAATCTGCACAACCAGAACCACAGAACTCAGCAGATAATGTGGGGTGGAGAGGTGAACTGGGGGAGGGAGAAGCCACAGAGGGCAGGGAACTGTTTTTGCTTGCAGAGAGAAGATGGAGATGGGGAAGGGGGAGAGTGCTGGAAAAGCACACCCCCCAAAATCAGCTGGAGAGAAAGTGGAAAAGTGTAAACAGCTGCATGGACTGAACTAAAAAGGGAGAAAGGAGAGGGTTTAAATTCCATTAAGACTCTATAAACAGGGAGCACGGAGTCTGAAACTCTGCAGGTCGATACCTGGCAGTGCTCTGGTGGGAAGGGTGAATCCCCAGGAGCATAGGGAGGTCTGGGGTTCCTTGGGCCACACGGGGAAAGGCAGTTCCCCTGCTGGGAGGACATTTGGTAGAGGTACTGTGGCCCCCCCCCCCCCCCCCCACTCTAAGGTGCCAGCAGACCCTGGAGAATAACCACATTCGTTTGTGCTGGAATAGGGTCATTAAGGGTACACCCTGGTGCCAGATGCATGTTGTGATTTTTCATAATCCCTGAAACACTGCTGCCACATAATCACATGAACTTTTTCTGGGGTGGGCTTGCACCCAGCCACAGTGTCTGGGCATAGACAGCAGCACGGTCCTGCAGACATACCTGGGTGTGGCTGGCACCTGGTCATTGCTCAGTGAGACCCTCCCGCAGAAAGGCAGAACAGGTCAAAGCCACAGTCCATCAGGGGTGAGGGGTTGGGAAATACAGCTGTATCTGAGATAAAACTCGGCGGGGGGTGGGGGGGTGTTGCCTGGCAACCTGACAGCTTGGTCACGGACAGTGTAAAAACAGAGAGTGGATGGAAGCCGGAGACAAAGGACAGGTGCAGAATTGCTGATCAGGGAGAACAGAGTTCCAATAGGAGAGAATGGATAGCTGGGTGATGCCATTTTCACTCCTGCGCATGCGCATACACACCTACAGGTGCCATGAAAATCCACCCCAGTAAGCTGTGCCACACCATCTAGTGGAGAACGGAGCTGTTACATTAAGCCCCGCCCAACTGAGCTGGCCTCACACTTCAGGAACACCCAGTCTCTCCACCTGCTTAGTTTACAGACTGTAAATTGCTTCACAGTTTGACTTCTAGAGGAAAACGATGTAATTTCAATTGTATGTTAATTTGTTCGCTGGTCCATCTATTCAGTTTTCTTTTTTTTCTCTTTTTCTTGAATACAGAAAGAAAAAAATTAATTTTATTTTCAATTTTTATTAAAAATATTGTTCTTTGTTTTCTACTATATTATTTACTTTTTTGTAAATTTTTCAAATTCTGTTTTACTTCCATCATTTCATTTCATTGTATTCATTTTTCAAATTTCCAAAAATTTTCCTTTTTTTTCTTTTTTCATTTTTTTTCTTTTTTTTCTCCCCCTTTTTTCTCTTATCTATCAAGCTCCTTTCAGCAATCAGACCAAAACACACCTATGATCTAGCATCATTTATTTGATTTGTGTATGTGTGTGTGTGTTGTTTTTAATTTTTTAATTTTAGGGGTTTTTTTTACCTTATTAATTCTTTTCTTCCTTTGAAATGACAAAGCGAAATTCACCCCAAAAGAAAGATCAGGAAGAAATCACCACCAGGCATTTAGTCAACACAGATACAAGCAAGATGTCTGAATCAGAATTTAGAATCTCAATAATAAGAATATTAGTTGGTGTCTAAAATAGACTAGAATCCCTTTTTGTGGAGATAAAAGATAAGCTAGTCAGGATGAAATAAAAAATGCTATAAATGAGCTGCAATCTCAAACGGATGCCATGGCAGCAAGGATGGATGAGGCAGAGCAGTGAATCAGCAATATAGAGGACAAACTAATGGAGAATAATGAAGCAGAAAAAAAGAGTGAGAATAGGCAAAGGAGCACGATTTAAGAATTAAGAGAAATCAGTGACTCATTAAAAAGGGACAACATCAGGATCATAGGGATCACAGAAGATGAAGAGAGAGAAAAAGGGGTAACAGGGTTATGTGAGCAAATCATAGTGGAAAACTTTCCTAACCTGGGGAAAGACACAGACATCAAAATCCAGGAAGCACAGAAGACTCCCATTAGATTCAACAAAAACTGACCATCAACAAGGCCTATCATAGTCAAATTCACAAAATACTCAGGCACGGAAAGAATCATGAAAGCAGCAAGGGTAAAACAGTTCTTAACCTACAAGGGAAGACAAATCAGGTTTGCAGCAGACCCATCTACAGAAACTTGGAAGGTCAGAAAGGAGTGGCAGGATATATTCAGTGTGCTGAATCAGAAAAATACGTAGCCAAAAATTTATCCAGCAAGGTTGTCATTCAAAATAGAAGAAGAGATTAAAAGTTTTGCAAACAAAAATTAAAGGAGTTCATGACCACTAAACCAGCCCTGCAAGAAATTTTAAGTGAGACTCTCTGAGGGGAGAAAAGATGAGAAAAAAATACCAAAAGCAACAAAGACTAAAAAGGACCAAGGAACACCACCAGAAACTCCCAACTGTACAAGAAACATAATGGCAATAAATTAATATCTTTCAGTACTCACTCTAAATGTCAATGGACTAAATGCTCTAATCAAAAGACATAGAGAATAGAATGGATAAGAAAACAAGATCCTTCTATATGCTGTTTACAAGAGACCCACTTTAGACCTAAAGACACCTTCAGATTGGAAGTAAGGGGATGGAGAACCATCTATCATTCTAGTAGTTGGCAAAAGAAAGCTGGAGTAACCATACTTATATCAGACAATCTAGACTTTAAAGACTAACGAGATGAAGAAGGGCATTATATCATAATTAAGGGGTCTATCCACCAAGAAGACCTAACAATTGTAGAAATTTATGCTCCAAATGTGGGAGCACCCACATACATAAATCAATCACGAACGTAAACTCATTGATAATAATAACATAATAGTAGGGGACTTCAACACCCCACTTACAGCAATGGGTAGATCACCTAAACAGAATATCAACAAGGAAACAATGGCTTTGAATGACACACTGGACCAGATGGACTTAACAGATATATTCAGAACATTTCATCCTAAAGCAGCAGAATATACATTCTTCTCCAGTTCACATGGAACGTTCTCCAGAATAGATTACATACTGGGACAGAAATCAGCCCTCAACAAGTACAAAAAGATCAAGATCTTACTGTGCATATTTTCAGACCACAGCGCTGTGAAACTCAAAATCAACCACAAGAAAAATTTGGAAAGATAACAAATACTTGGAGACTAAAAAACATCCTATTAAAGAATAAGTGGGCTAACCAAGAAGTTAAAGAGGAAATTAAAAAGTACATGGAAGCCAATGAAAATGACAGCACCACAGCCCAAAACCTCTGGGATGCAGCAAAAGCAGTCTTAAGAGGGAAGTATGTAGCAATCCAAGCCTTTCTAAAGAAGGAAGAAAGGTCTCAGATATACAACCTAACCTTACACCTTAAAGACCTGGAAAAAGAACAGCAAATAAAACCCAAAGCCAGCAAAAGACAGGAAATAATAAACATTAGAGCAGAAATCAATGGTATTGAAACCAAAAATAAATAAATAAATAAAAAACCAACAGATCAAAGAAACCAGAAGCTGGTTCTTTGAAAGAATTAACAAAATTGATAAACCACTAGCCAGTTTAATCAAAAAAGAAAAAGGAAGGGACCCAAATCATTAAAATCAAGAATGAAAGAGGAGAGATCACAACCAACGCAGCAGAAATAAAAACAAAATAAGAGAAAATTTGTACAATTATATGCCAATAAAGTGGGCAATTTGGAAGAAATGGACAGATTCCTAGAAACATAGAAACTACCAAAACTGAAATGGGAAGAGAGAGAAAATTTGAACAGACCCATAACCAGTAAAGAAATCAAATTAGTAATCAAAAATCTCCCAAAAAACAAGAGTCTGGAGCCAGATGGCTTTCCAAGGGAATTCTACCAAACATTTAAGGAAGAGTTAACACCTATTCTCTTGAAGCTGTTCCAAAAAATAGAAATGAAAGGAAAACGTCCAAACTCTTTCTATGAAGCCAGCATCACCTTGATTCCAAAACCAAAGACCCCACTCAAAAGGAGAACTGTAGACCAATTTCCCAGATGAATATGGATGCAAAAATTCTCAACAGGATATTAGCCAACCAGATCCAACAATACATTAAAAAAAATTATTCACCACAACCAAGGGGATTTATGCCTGGGATGCAGGGTTGGTTCAATATTTGCAAAAACAATCAATGTGATTCATCACATCAATAAAAGAAAGGACAAGAACCACATGGTCCTCTCAATAGATGCAGAGAAAGCATTTGACAAAATACAGCATCCTTTCTTGATAAAAACCCTCAAGAAAATAGGGGTAGAAGGATCATACCTCGAGATCATAAAAGCCATATACGAAAGACCCAATGCTAATATCTTCCTCAATGGGGAAAAAAATGAGAGCTTTCCTCCTCAGGTCAGGGACAAGACAGGGATGTCCAGTCTCACCACTGTTATTCACCATAGTATTGGAAGTCTTAGCCTCAGCAATCAGATAACACAAAAAATAAAAGTCATCCAGATTGGCCAGGAGGAGGTCAAACTTTCACTCTTTGCAGATGACATAATACTCTATATGGAGAACCCAAAAGATTCCACAAAAAAACTGCTAGGACTGATACATGAATTCAGCAAAGCAGGAGGATATAAAATCAATGCACAGATCGGTTGCATTCTTATATACCAATAACGAAGCAACAGAAAGAGAAATCAAGGAATTGATCCCATTTACAATAGCACCAAAAACCATAAAATACCTAGGAATAAATCTCACCAAAGAGGTGAAAAATGTATACACTGAATACTGTAGAAAGATTATGAAATAAATTGAAGAGGACACACACACAAAAAAAAAAAAAAAAAAAAAAAAAAAAAACAGAAAAAGATTCCATGCTCCTGGATAGGAAGAACAAATACTGTTAAAATGTCAATTCTACCCAAAGCAACCTACATATTCAATGCAATCCCTATCAAAATAACACCAGCCTTCTTCACAGAGCTAGAACAAACAATCCTAAAATTTGTATGGAACCAGAAAAGACCCCGAATAGCCAAAGAGATCTTGAAAAAAGAAACCAAAATAGGCATCACAATTCCAGACTTCAAGCTGTATTACAAAGCTGTAATCGTCAAGACAGTATAGTACTGGCAGAAGAACAGACACTCAGATCAATGGAACAGAATAGAGAACCTAGAAATGGACCCACAAACTTATGGTCAACTAATCTTTGACAAAGTGGGAAAGAATATCCAATGGAATAAAGACAATCTCTTCAGCAAGTGGTGCTGGGAAAACTGGAGAGCGATATGCAGAAAGATGAACCTGGACCACTTTCTTATACCATACACAAAAATAAAGTGGATGAAAGACCTAAATGTAAGACAGGAAACCATCAAAATGCTTGAGGAGAAAGCAGGCAAAAACCTCTTTGACCTTGGCCGCAGCAGCTTCTTACTCAACATGTCTCCGGAGGCAAGGGAAACCAAAGCAAAAATGAACTGTTGGGACCTCGTCAAAATAAAAAGCTTCTGCACAGTGAAGGAAACAATCAGCAAAAGTAAAAGTCAACCGACACAATGGGAGAAGATATTTGCAAGCAACATAACAGATAAAGGGTTAGTATCCACAATCTATAAAGAACTGCTCAGACTCAACACCCAAAAAACAAATAATCCAGTGAAGAAATGGGCAAAAGACATGAATACAAACTTCTCCAAAGAGGACATACAGATGGCCAACCGACACATGAAAAGATGCTCAAGTTCACTCATCATCAGGGAAATACACATCAAAACCACATGAGATACCACCTCACAGCTGTCACAATGGCTAACGTTAACAACTCAGGCAACAACAGATGTTGGCAAGGATGTGAAGAAAGAGGATCTCTTTTGCATTGCTGGTGGGAGTGCAAGCTGGTGCAGCCACTCTGGAAAAACAGTTTGGAGGTTCCTCAAAAAATTAAAAATAGAACTACCCTACGACCCAGCAATTGCACTACTAGGTATTTATCCAAGGGATACAGGTATGCTGTTTTGAAGGGGCACATGCACCCCAATGTTTATAGCAGTGCTATCAACAATAGCCAAAGTATGGAAAGAGCCCAAATGTCCATCGATGGATGAATTGATAAAGAAGATATATGATGGAGTATTACTCAGCAATCAAAAAGAATGAAATCTTGCCATTTGCAACTACATGGATGGAACTAGAGGATATTCTAAGTGAAATTAGAGAAAGACAAATATCATATGACTTCACTCATATGAGGACTTTAAGATAGAAAACAAATGAACATACAGGAAGGGAAGCAAAAATATTGTAAAAACTGGGAGGGGGACTAAATATAAGAGACTTAAATATAGAGATCATCAAACAGAGGGTTACTGGAAGGGTTGGTGGGGGGGGTGGGCTAAATGGGTAAGGAGCATTAAGGAATCTACTCCTGAAATCATTGTTGCACTATATGCTAACTAACTTGGATATAAATTTTTTAAAAAGAGTGAATCAGAGGTGAGAAAATAGAGACTGGAAATGATGGCCACTGAATCAAGAAATTCTGGTGTGAGTAGAACAGAGAAAAGGAGTCATATCTTGTGTATGTATGGTGGGGGACACTAAGGTCAAGAGAGGGATTTGTAAAGATGAGTGATACTAGAGCCTGTTTGTGTGTTCATGAGAATGATCAAGTACAAAGGGGAAATTGGCAATGCATGAGAGAGGGACTGCTCAAAGATGACTTCTTGGATAGCCAAGAGTAGTTGGAATCCATTGCCCAAGAAAGGGGATATTGGTCTTTGATAGGAACAGGAGTGCTTTATGCATTTTAATAGGGAAGCAGTGTGAGCATGACAGGGAGATATGAGAGAATTTCTCTCCAATGGAGTGAAGTAGGTCTTCACCTGAGAGTGGCATAGGTAGGAAAATAGGTGGGTTGTAGGTTTTAGAAGAGAAAAAAGGTACCAAGAAGTTAACTCAGAGACTGGGAATGCAGGCTTCCTAGGAAACACAGTAGTGCTGCCAGGCAGTGTTGAATATGTGTGTGTTTATAGTTGTACATTTAAAGTGAAACCAGCCAGCTCCATTATCTGAACATCACCACCTCCACACCGACCCCTGCCTAAGGGGATGTGAGAGGAAAGGAGACTTCCCTTGAGAAAGTAGCAAAGAAAGTGGTGTCATCAGATTTAAACTAAGATAAATAGGTGAGGATGTTCATTGAAAAGCTTGAAGGTCGGGAGGTATTTGATTAACTTATTGTTTTATTAGTTTCATATTTTTAATACCGTAATATTAAAATATTCTGTTTGATTGGGGCACCTGGGGGCTCAGTGGGTTGAGCGTCCGACTTTGGCCCAGGTCATGATCTTGCTGTTCGTGAGTTAGAGCCCCACATTGGGCTCACTGCTGTCAACCTGTCAGCACAGAGCCTGCTTTAGATCCTCTGTCCCCCTCTCTCTGCCCTTCCCCTGCTTGCGCTCTCCCAAAAAATAACATTTAAAAAAATATATTGTTTGATTATATGTGTTACGTACATTTCTCTGCTGTTTTATTAAATACACGTTTGATTGGGTCAAGGGAGTAATTGTTTAAAATGAGAATATAATTTAGATGAAAAAGAGAGCAGAGTTTTAGGAAGTCAGGGGATAAGGAGCTGTCTGGGGGATAGTTCATTCTTTTAATGGCTGCCTGTCCCTAATCCTAAACAAGCACAAAATGTTTTTTGAACTTTATGATATATTACTATTGTAAATATAGACAAATAAGAAATGAGCAGGCTATCCTATCCTTGTTCCTTTTTCACTTGTACTTTTTAAGGAATATTTGTTTCATTTACTCAACACAATTTAATTTCTACTAGATACCTGCAACAGGGATTGTATAGTTAGGAAAATTAAGGCAGAGATCCTTGTTCAGAAGCTAATGGGGGGTGGGTGGCCAGGTGGCTCAGTTGGTTCAGTGTCTGACTTCAGCTCAGATCATGATCTCCGGTTTGTGAGTTTGAGCCCTGTGTCAGGCTCTGTGCTGACAGCTCAGAGCCTGGAGCCTGCTTCAGATTCTGTATCTCTCTCTCTCTCTCTCTCTCTCTCTCTCTCTGCCCCTTCCCTGCTCTCACTCTGTCTCTTTATCTCTCTCAAAAATAAGCCAACATTGGGGCACCTGGGTGGCTTAGTCCGTTAAGCGTCCGACTTCGACTCAGGTCATGATCTCGCGGTCCGTGAGTTCGAGCCCCGCGACGGGCTTCAGATTCTGTGTCTGCCTCTCTCTGACCCTCCCCCATTCATGCTCTGTCTCTGTCTGTCTCAAAAATAAATAAAGGTTAAAAAAATTTTTTTAAAAACAAACATTACAAAAAATTTTAAAAAAAGAAGCAGCTAATGGGGGAAATAGGTGTAATTTCAGTTGGTAAATGATTTAAGTACTTACTACAGGAGCATAGAGGTAAGAGCATCTGACTACTTGGAATAAAGACAGCTTCACAGAATTGTATCTTGATGTATAAGAGGTAGTTCATTCATATTCCAAGCATTCAAGCAACTACTTTTGACTAGGGTGCTAGCTCTTGAGAATACAATGTTGAAATACAAGATGAGAGTCTTGTTCTGAAAGAGTTGAGTCAGAAAGATCAGTAAGTAAATAATCCCAAGTGAATGGTTAAAGAAGTAGTTGGTAAATTCAGGGACTTGGGGAAGCATACTGAGGGAGAGGGGATCTGACTCTGGCAAGAGAAGTTAGAGAAGGCTTTTGGGAGATGCCATCTAAACTGAGTCCTAAAAATGGGTCAGCATTAGGTAGGTGAAAAAGTAGGGGGTGAGAACCTTCCAGGAGACAAAATGGTATGACTTGGTGGTAAGTGCACAGGAATCACGGTTGGAATGTAGCTGGAGTAGTTGCATAGCCTAGAGGTATGAAGGGCTCAGATCATAAAGGACCTTACATGTATTGCTAATGAGCTTGAACTTTTATTTTGTCACCAATTGAACTCTATGAAAGGTGAAAAATACTGATCTTGAAGGGTGTTTGTAGAAGCCAGCAATTAAGGATTATTTTTTTGTTAAGTATAGCTTAGTGCTATTTTTGTTGTTGTTAATATAAAAGTAATACAGATCACTGTTAAAAATTTAAGAAGGAAAGGTGGTGTCAGGATGGCTCAGTTGGTAGAACATACAACTCTTGATTTTAGGATTGTGAGTTCAAGCTCCACATTGAGTGTAGAGCTTACTTTAAAAAAAAATTTTTTTAAGCAGTAAAAATTAAAGCACCACTCAATTCTACTCTCCAGAGGAAACCACTGTTAAGTTTGTTTTATTTTTTAAACCTTTCAAGCAGCATAGCGTTCTTAATATTATAGGAGTGTTAGACAAACTATTTCAAAGCAAGTGGTCAGGGACCATGGGAAGAGGGTGGGAATCAACCCTCCAAGCTTCTCGACAGATAATATTTTATATAGACTTTTTGTGTAAAATAAATGGTTGATAAATCCAGTCAAGTTGTCTTATCACTTCATTGGAGACTTTTTTTTTTTTGTAAAGACCTTTGTGTTTTCTTTTGTAAAACAATAAATATCACAAAGATCTCTTCTCTGTGAAAGTCTCAAGTGTTTTATTGAGCAGATATAACTATTTGTTTGAATTAAATTTTGGACCTTCTTTGTGAAAAGATTAAGAAAATGCCTTTTCCATATTGTATTAGGTATAGACTGCTTTGGGACCATGATGCTTATTGATTAATTGTTGGTGTCTACTGAGAAAGGTATTAGAATGTGAAATGAATTTTTGTCCAATTCTTAAGAAATCTTACTTTGTGCTTCTATAAAAGCAATGTGACACTTCAAGTAATTCTGCTCATTCTTGGAGGATTTGACAATGAAAGTTTAAAAAGGAGTGCCTGAGTGGCTCATTCGGTTAAGTGTCCAACTTCGGCTCAGGTCATGATTTCACAGTTTGTGGGTTCGAGCCCTGCCTTGGGCTCTGTGCTGATAGCTCAGAGCCTGGAACCTGTTTTGGATTCTGTGTCTCCCTGTCTCTGCCTCTCCCCCACTCACGCTCTGTTTCTCTCTGTCTCTCAAAAATGAATAATTGTCAAAAAAAATTTTTTTAAGAAAGTTTAAAAAGGCATTACAAAGTAAATGTGAAGTTCAGTTTTAAAAACATTAATCTATATTGAAGGAGGGAATTACATTTATTCATTTGCCTTCATTTTCATTTCCCTCTTCCTCTTAAAGCATAATATTAAGTATTCATTTTGAATTCTTTTATTAGGTGACTCATTATCCTAAATCTTAAAATGACTCTCTATGGTACTACTGGGGATAGTCCAAGTGACCAGAGGTTTCTGATTTGATTGACACAGTCCAGTAATGCTAGGTAGATTTTCTTTTTTCATTTTACTTAATAATAAGTTCGGATTATTTAGCAAACATTTATCCTTAAGTACCTAGAAGTGAAATAATTTTAGTTTATACTTTGCCTTCTATGTTTAAAATTTAGCATAAAGCAAGAAGAAGGGAACACTTTCAAAAAGGAAGCAAATGATACAGTATTAGGTAATATCAAATGCAATTGGTATATAGGGTGTTGAAAAAGTGATTATTTCCTCATCTAGGGTAAAGGATTTGGGGATATTGGAATGAGAATAAAAGTCTTGACTCAAAGATTTGGTTTAAGGTTCTAATAAATAAAGTAAGTGCCATTATTAGGCTATAATTTATTTTCTTATGTACACCAAATTTTGTTTTTAACCTCAATTAAAATTGGCTTTTTCCTTATTGATCCTTATGTATTTCAGAGGCCAATGTATATGTTATAAGTTGATAAAGGATTCCTCAGGTAATCTAGGTAGTTTATGCTAATTAAAAAAAATTTTTTTAATGTTTCTTTTTGAGAGAGAGAGAGAGAGAGAGAGAGAGAGAGAGAGAAAATGCGAGTGGGGGAGGGACAGAAAGAGAAGGAGACACAGAATCCAAAGCAGGCTCCAGGCTATGACCTGTCAGCACAGAGCCCAATATGGGGCTCGAACTCATGAACCACAAGATCATGACCTGAGCCAAAGTCGGATGCTTAACCCACTGAGCCACCCAGGCACCCCTATGATAATTTAAATGTTAATGTGATTTTAATTTTTAATTATGTTTTTCTTAGAGAAAGACTATTTTCAAAAACTCACTCTGCATGCTTCTTTTTCTTGTGTTCACAGTGATACCATAAACACTTGGTACTGTTTTGGTGACTTATGTCCCTGAGCTGTTAGTGTTAAAATGAATAGGGTTTATAAGTTTGTATTGTAAATTGTATTTTAGGGAGCAATCTTATAGCTATTTCTGGTTTTCAGTGAAGATCAAAGTTAACATTAAGCAAGACATAATTTTTTTTTTTAAAAAGGCAAGCATAAAGTCTTGTTTTAAACATTTCATTTTAAAAAATTGATCAGGATTTTTTTCCCCCAAGGGGATAGTTTAAAACATTGGATGTCCTGATTCTGACACTTTACCAGATTAGGGCATGTTAAGAATTTAGAAAACAAAATATCCCCTACTTACATGCAAATATTTTTATATTTTGTTAGTTGGATAAAATGGTTGCCAAAGGTGACCTTGTGGGTTTTTTTGTTGTTGTTTTATTAACAACATAAAATTAATAAATAACTGTGTTGTCAAAATTGCTAAAATAACACCAAATAAAGCAAAGTTAGGTTTCTTACAGAATATAAAATTTAATATTTTTCCCTACCATTATATTTTCCAATTGAAAAAGTCTTTGGTCATTACATTTAACTATAAACTAATAGTAACATGCATATAATTTCTGATTATTTCTCCTCTTGAGTAGGAACTAGAAACTAGTCCTATTAACTTCTGTGAATCTTGTCTCTAATTGTGTATCCTAACTTATTTGAAACATCTTTATTTTCATTTACCTATAAGATGAAGTCTAAATTCTTTAACCTAACAGACAAAATCAAAATCTTTGTCTTGAAAAATTCCTAAATACCTTTCAAGGCTAGTTCTGTTGCTATTTTCTGTCTGAAATTTTTCTTGATCATCTAGCCAGAAATCATCTAATCTCTCATCCTTTGATACAGATGTTGCCTTGTATTAAAACTTTTGTTGTAAATGTTTTAGGTCCCCTACTTGATTCTAAATTAATGCCTAATTCATCTTTATATCATCTACATTCATACATTCAGGAGTATGTATTGATGCATACTGTGCACGAAGCACTGTTCCAGGTGTGAAGGAAACAGCAGTGCACAAGAATCTAGGTTCCTGTCCTCATGGAATTTATTTTCTACTTTGGTAAACAATGTGGGAGACAAAAATAAATAGATAAATAGGTACATAGATAGAGCCTTTCAGATCTTAAAATGATTTGAGGACAAAACAGGATTATGTGGTAGAAAGTTTAAGGACGGTACCAATGTTGATAAGGTAACCATGGAAGGTCTCTTTGAAGATGTGACATTTATGCCAAGATCTGAATGATAACGATGGAGCAGTCATTTGAAGATTTGGAAGCAGAGTTCTTGAGGCTAAAGGAAAGGCAGTACAAAAGCATAAGAAAGAGTGACGAAAGGGCAAGGCAGAAGAGGAGAGTGGGAATGAGGACAAAAGCTAGATTATGCAGTTTTATAAACCAAGGTGAGGAATTTGAAATTCTATTCTAATTTCTTTGGGAAGTCATTAACCACGTTGAAGCTTTTGAGGGATCATTTGTTTACGTTGCACCCACCCAGGATAATCTCCCTATTTTTTTTCAGTTTTTATTTTAATTCCAGTTACATCTCCCAATTTTAAAATCAGCCAATTAATAACCTCAGTTATATCTGCGAAGTCCTTTTTACCATGTAATGTAGCATACTCACTAGAGTAACAACAGGGCATGTTTAACCTAATACATAGTTAACATATTTTAAATGGTACAAGGACAGTGAAGCAGAATTAACTCAGAGTAACCATGATTAAGTTATTCATAGTTTTTCTTTCTTGGTTTGTTTGTTTGTTTGTTTGTTTGCCTTTACTGATGTGCCTACTACCACGCACTGCTTGTATTTGCCATACCCCCATAAAACAACTCCAAACTATGTTTCTCTTTATTTAATGAAATTAATACAGAAATGTCTTCTTCACTTAAAGAAATTTTGTCCTAGGTATCTAATAGAGAAATCTGTGGTTACTCACTGATATGGGTGAAGGGGATTTATTGTAGATTCCAAATAGACATTTTCAAAACTATTTTGAGTCTTCTCATTTTCACTTATTCTGATTATTAAAAATGTATTCATATAATAAATATTTATTGAGCACCTTCTGCACAGCCAGGTGCTGCAATAATCATCAGGATTATACTTGAACAAGTAACTTTTTATGAGACATGAGGTTCTAAACGAGAAGTACAAGCTGCTCTGGGAGATAACATACTTAGATATGATTTAGTGTAGGGAAGTGTTCATGAGACCTGAAAGGTGAGCAGTTTGATCAACATTGGCTTAGGAGTCAGACTGCCACTTCAGTGTTGTGTGCACTTGGATGAGTCTTTAAATTGCTTTAAGCCTCAATTCTGTGTTTGTGAATAGTGATTTAAAAAACAATTTCTTCAGAGATTTTATTAGGATTAGATGACATTATATGTATTTGCCTAATGTAATGTCTGCTATTGATTTGGAAGCAAATTTATCATGAAACTAATGAAGGTTAATGCCCTAATTGCATGGGCCCTTCCTAAGCCCTTTTGCTGTAGCCCTAGCAATTTTGAATTAATTTGTACTTAAGGAAGGTTCCCCCACAATTTATATTTGCTTCTGGTCCCCACAAAATCTGAATCTGCTTCTGGACACAGGTTAGATGAGTAATAAATGTTAATTTAATTTCTTTCTCCTTCAAATGTGATTTCAAATTGTGTTCAACTTAGAAGTATTTAACTTTAAAAAGAAATTACAGATAATATATATTGAAATGTGTGTTACATTATGGAAATTTTACAAAATTCAGAAAAATTAGAATTTCTAAAATCCTATACCCAGGGAGGAGACATATTTTGGTTTATCTGTGCACATATATCATTCTTCTTTAAAAAAAAAAAAAAAAAAAAAAGCTAGTTGGTATCATCTTAAACATACAATACTCTACACTTTCACTAATATTATATAAATTATGTGTTTATATATTACATAATTATCTTCTGTGACATCTTATTTTTTATTTTCTATGAGTTTGGCTTTTTGTTTAGACTCCACCTATAAGTGATACCAAGCAGTAGTTGTCTTTCTCTGTCTAGATTATTTCACTTAGCATAATGCCCTCAAGGTCCATCCATATTGTTGCAAATGGCAAAATTTCCTTCTTTCTCATGGTTGAATAATATATATTTTTTAATTTTTTAATGTTTATTTTTATTTTTTTTTATTTAAAAAAAATTTTTTTTAATGTTTATTTATTTTTGAGACAGGGAGAGACAGCATGACGGGGGAGGGTCAGAGAGAGAGGGAGACACAGAATCTGAAACAGGCTCCAGGCTCTGAGCTGTCAGCACAGAGCCCAACGCGGGGCTCAAACTCACGGACCACAAGATCATGACCTGAGCCGAAGTTAGATGCTTAACCGACTGAGCCACCCAGGCACCCCTTAAATGTTTATTTTTGAGAGAGACAGAGACAGAGCACGAATCTGGGAGGGGCAGAGAAAGGGAGACACAGAATTCTAAGCAGGCTTCAGGCTCTGAACTGTCAGCACAGAGCCCAACGCGGGAATCAAACTCATGAACTGTGAGATCATGACCAGAACCAGAGTCGGACACTTAACTGACTGAGCCACCGCAGACACCCCTCATTTTGTTGATAGTTGCTTTTGCTGTGCAGAAGCTTGTTAGTGTGATATAGTCCCAGTTGTTTCTTTTTGCTTTTGGTTTCAAATCCAGAAAGTCATTGCTAAGACCGGTGTCAGGTAACCTACCTCCTATATGTTTCCTTCTAGGAGTTTTATGCTTTCAGGTCTTAATTTAAGTCTTTAATCCATTTTGAGTTGACTTTTGTGTGTGGTGCAAAATAGGGCATTCTTTGGCATGTGGCTGTCCAGTTTTGCCAGCACCATTTGTTAAAGGTACTGTCCTTTTCCCATTTTATATTCTTGGCTCCTTTGTTATAAATTAACTGACCATATACACATTTTTCTCTATTCTGTTCCATTGATCTATGTGTCTTTTCTTTGTTTCGTTTTGTTTTTTGTCTTTTTAAGGTAATCTCTATATCCAACATGGGGCTAGAACTCACAACCCTGAGATCAAGAGTTGTATGCTCTACTGACTGAGCCAGCCAGGCATCCCTGTGTCTTTTTTTATGCCAAAAGCAAACTGTTGTCATTATTATAGCTTTGCAACATAGTTTGAAATCGGGAAGTGTGGTGCCTCCAGCTTTGTTCTGTCTCAGGATTGCTTTGACTACTCAGGGTCTTTTGTGGTTTTACTCAAATATTAGGATTATTTGTTCTGTTTGTTTGAAAAATGCCACTGGAATTTTGATGGGGATTGTGTTAAATCTGTAGATTGCTTTGGGTAGTGTGGACATTTTAACAATATTAATTCTTCCATTCTATAAACATGGAGTGTCTGCATTTACTTGTGTCTTTAATATCTTTCATCAGTATCTTATTGTTTTCAGTGTACAGATCTTTCATCTGTTTGGTTAAATTTATTCCTAAGTATTTTATCCCTTTTTATGCACTTGTATATCCAACATAATTTTAATTCTCTTTAACTGTAACATAAGTATAATGAACCAAACATTTGTTTCAATCATTGAGGCTGTTTGTTAACATTTCCCTAGTGTGAACAACACTGAGTGTCTTTGAATATAATTCTTTGTGCATGTATCTGTATGTAGGATAATTTCTTTTAACTGGGCTTACTTCAGTATGAGCATTTTAAACATAGTATTTAAGGACTTTTGAAACTGCTGCTTATTTTCATGTATCCTTACTGACCCACAATATTATTTTAAGTTTCACCTATTGAATAAGATAGGTGAAAATGATATTCTTGCTTTTATTTCTTTGCTTCCTTAATGTAGTAGAACATTTTCTGTATATTTATTGGTTCTACATATTTTTTCTCATCTTAACTGCTAATATAGGCCTAGAGAGCTTTTTGACAGGAAGAAGTTTTTTCTTCTCTAAGCAGATGCCTCAAGCTGTATAGCACTCTAAATGAAAAGGCATTTCAAAATGGCCTCCCTCCCGTAGTACAGTGGGAACTTTGGCAGCTGAAGCTAGGAAACTGCTTCGTACTTAATCCTGGCAGCACATACTAATGCCTGGGCTTCATTCTTAGAGATTCTGATTTAATGGTGTTTGAAAACTTCTTGAAGCTCCTAAAGTGATTCTTAGTGTGCAGCCACCTAACCTTAAAAATTTGGTTCCAAGGCTGCATCGCATTTTTCCCATCTACAGGGCCCAGGGTTTTTATTTAAAGCATTCTGTTTCCTCTTAGAAAGTTATTTTGCAATAATATTCATTATTCAGTATTTGTTCTACTTTTATTCCATGAGAGCATCTGCATTGGATACCTTTGGAGATCAATCTTATTTATTTATTTTTAAATGTTTATTTATTTTGAGAGAGAGAGAGAGAGAGACAGCACCAGTAGGGGAGGGGCAGAGGGAGAGAGGAGAGAGAGAATCCCAGGCAGGCTTCACGCTGTCAGCACAGAGCCTGATGTGGGACTTGAACTCACGAAACCATGAGATCATGACCTGAGTCAACATCAAGAGTCGGACGCTTAACCAACTGAGCCACCCAGGCACCCCTGGAGATTAATTTTGAATCATTCCTTATACTAATATTTAATAAATACCTATAATGCACAAAATATTGTGCTACACACCATGAAACATGCTAGATAAAATCAAGTATGACTCTTCCCTCAAGATTATTATAGTCATGGGGCGCCTGGGTGGCTCAATCAGTTAAGCGGCCGACTTTGGCTCAGGTCATGATCTCACATCTCGTGGGTTCAGGCCTCATGTCGGGCTCTGTGCTGACAGTTCAGAGACTGGAGCCTGCTTCAGATTTTGGGTCTCCCTCTTTCTCTGCCCCTCCCCTGCTTGCATTCTGTCTCTCTCAAAAATAAACAAACATTAAACAAATTTTTTTAAGATTATTATAGTCAGGAATAGGAAAGAAAACGTGCACACAAAGGTACAAAATGCGTTTGTGCCATAAAAGAGGTAGTAACAATAGAGAGAAGAGGAGGGTGAATTGATTCAAGATGGGATGGTAGATTACTTCATGGAAATGTATGTTGAAGATGAACTTTGATTTGGACCAATAGAGCAATTAGTAATCCTTTACTTTAAAAAAGTATTTTGTAGTTTATAAAATCTGTCCAAAATTGCCCATTTAATCCTTAAATGGTTCTATAAAATAGTTTAATTGGACTATTATTAGGATGCAGGTTCTGAAATAAAGTTAAGCTGTAGTGTGATAGGCAGAATAATGATGTGACAAAGGGGAATTAAGGTTGCAGATGGAATAGTTGATAATGAGGTAACCTGAAAATAGGGAGATTATCCTGGATTGCTGAGGTGGACCTATTTAAGGGTCCTTGAGATGAATCTTTAAAAGTGTAAGAGGGAATGGGCCCCTGGGTGGCTCAGTCAATGAAGCATCCATCTTTGGCTGAGGTCATGGTCTTGCAGTTCATGAGTTTGAGCCCCGCTTTGGGCTCTGTGCTGACCACTCAGAGCCTGGAGCCTGCTTCAGATTCTGTGTCTCCCTCTCTCTCTGTTCATCCCCGGCTTGTTCATTCTCTCTCTCTCTCTCTCTCTCCCTCCCTCCCTCCCTCCCTCTCTCCCTCCCTCCCTCCCTCTCTCCCTCTCTCCCTCCCTCCCTCCCTCCCTCTCTCCCTCCCTCCCTCCCTCCCTCTCTCCCTCTCTCCCTCTCTCCCTCTCTCCCTCTCCCTTTCTCTCTCAAAAATAAAGATTTAAAAAAATTTTTTTTAAATAATAATAAAAGTGTAAGAGGGAAGTAGAACAAGAGCCAAAGAAAGAGATGATGACAACAGAAGCAAGATCACAGTGCTGCGAATTGAAGACTCCACTGTTGCTAGCTTTGAAGATGAAGGAAGGAGGGGAGCCTGGTTGGCTCGGTGGGTTAAGCATCCGACTTCCCCTCAGCTCATGATCTCGCGGCCCGGCCCGTGAGTTCGAGCCCCACGTCGGGCTCTGTGCTGACCGCTCAGAGCCCAGAGCCTGTTTCAGATTCTGTGTTTCCCCCTCTCTCTCTGCCCCTCCCCTGTTCATGCTCTGTCTCTCTCTGTCTCAAAAATAAATAAACGTTAAAAAAAAAAATTTTTTTTTTTTAAAAAGATGAAGGAAGGAGGCCTTGAACCAAGGAATTTGGTCTCTAGATGCTGGAAAGGACAAGAAAACAAATTCTCCCTTAGAGCCTCCAGAAAGGAATGCAGCCCTGTAGATACCTTGATTTTAGCTTAGAATGAGACCCATTTCGGACTTCTGAACAGCAAAACTGTGAGATAATAAATTTTGTTGTTTTAAGCCATGGCCTTTGTGGTAATTTGTTATGGCAGCCATTGGAAATTTAATACAAGTAGAAGACTATCAGTGTAGGAAAACTAATGAATTGATATGCCATTCAGGGCACTCCATGATTAAACTCCAAACTGACTCAGTTCTACTGTCAGTGGTAGAAAGCCATGAAATACTCTTTGAGCAGGGGTATAAAAAACTGTTTTGGTGTTTGCCAGTTAAAGAAAAGAAAGACTGGAGGTAGAAAAACTATTTAAGCTTGTAATGTTGGTGCTAGGCAGATTTCTTTTGGAAACTTTTGCCTCTTGAGGCAGATTAAGTCTGGCTTGTAGAAGACTATGATTGTATCTTCCATTTAGTTTGTACATCACTAAAAATCCCATTGCCATTGCAACAGTTCAGCTCCTTCCCAGATTCTGTGAAAAATGTAGAAAATATGGGAGAAGTGATCTTCATAGCCAATATGGCCTATGAGATTGGTCTCATTTTATTCTCTTTCACTTTGTCTTGCTATAACCCAATATAAATCTAAAGACCAGAGGTTTCTAAATGAATATCAGCTTTATTTGATGGCTTATCATCTGGAGAACTTAGATTTACACTAGCATGTGCTTTTTCAATACATAATTATTATTTTTAAAGAAACTTGATATCTTCATAGGCATAAATCGATTTCACTATAAAGTATAGAAATCTCCCAGTAAAAAGAAAGTTAAATATTAACAAAGTATAAGAGTCCATTAAGATAACTGAAAGGAGCTCGAATTTTAACTCCTTTTGTACTAGTTAATAATGTTGCCCATATTCTTATCAGTTTTTGAAGTCACAAGTCTTAAAATTAGCCCAAACATGTCTATGTTAAAATGGAATGCAATATTTAAGACATTAAAAATCCTATTTGTGGGGCTCCTGGGTGGCTCAGTTGGTTAAGCGTCCAACTTCAGCTCAGGTCATGATTGCACAGTCCGTGAGTTTGAGCCCCGTGTCAGGCTCTGTGCTGACAGCTCAGAGCCTGGAACCTGCTTCAGATTCTGTGTCTCCCTCTCTCTCTCTGCCCCTCCCCTGCTCATGCTCTGTCTCTCTCTGTCTCAAAAATAAATAAAAACATTAAAAAAAATTTTTTTAATCCTATTCATTGTATTTAGTCATTAGTTTTTTTAAGCTGCAGAAGGTTCAGAAGGTTTTCTGAAATATGTGTTCATATATATAGTATTTACTTACTAACGTTTACTAAAAACAGTCCAATTTGATCATAAATGAACAGATATTTGAAACCAAGGGCATGTTTTGTGAGTACAAGCACGTTAATAGCCTTAACATACAATTTGTTGTTAGTATTTCACTTTAATCAGAAAATATTTTTAGTGCAAACATATATATGTACTGTAAATGCTAACATTTTTATTTAAATAGGGATGGCAGGAGCTGTATTCTGAGATACATGCAAACTGGTAGCACCAATTAATGTTTCACTGACATTGTATAATGTGAAGTTTTTACATTGGCTTGCTTTTAGATTTAAATTATCATGAGTATTGAACATGTAATGGTCAGAACTTTCTTCAGAATTTTGTCATTTGAATCTCTGACTTGTGCAATACATAACAGTAAAAATTTAGACAAATGTTTTGGCTACAAACTGATTTACTCAATAAGAGCTTGAATCATAGTCTGAGTCAAGAGTAATAGAATTGTTTCTTAAGATACTAAGAAGTTATTTTTAGGAGCTTCTAAAGTGTATTCTTTGTTTTGAAGGGTACTTTTTCTTTCCAGAAGTTTAGGCCTTATGAGGAATTATCTATTCTGGATTTGTCACAAATACTCAATGACTGTATAAATAATTAAGTCTTGTTCAGTGAATCATGCACTTTCGGTAAGAGATTGAAAGCCTTTTGTAAAACTAAGTCATCCTGACGAAAGGGATATTTGAGATAGAATCAAATTGATTCACATGTTTCCTTTATTTCAAATATGAAGAGAAATTATTTCTAAATATATTTAAACTTTTAATATATAATTTTTGTAATTACTAGTAATATGTGGTCAGTGTTCATGTGTTCATCCAACAATATTTAGAGGGTATTATTTGCCCCTAAATATATATATTATATATGGCATTATATATGGCATATACAGATATGGTGTGTATATATATATATATATATATATATATTTGCTATATATGTATGTATATATACATATGTATATACATGTATGGTATTATAAGATAAACACAAAGAGAAAAATATTCAAAAGCACAAAAGAAAAAGAAATAACTCCATAATCCCACTTTCCAAGGATGACCACTGTGAACAGTGGTTGTGTGTCTATGAGCATTTTGCTGTATTTATTATTTTTCTAATTCATACAATTTTTAATAAAATGGAAATGCTCCAAATATGCTGTTTAATAGCTTGCTGCTTTTGATGCTGTTGATTTGAAAAACTAAGAAAAGATGATAGTAAATAATATTTCATTTAAAAATCTGAAGTTAAATATCCTTTTAAATTTGAAATATATCATGGAAATTGGTCTCCTCCCCCCATTTAAACCAAAATTTAAATCTACTTTAAATTCTTGGCAATTTGAATTTGCCCTTCGAACTTTTGAACTTCTAAAAATAAGTAATTTAAGCTTCACTTGGTTCGATTTAAATGAAATATAGAAGGGGCGCCTGGGTGGCTCAGTCGGTTGAGCGTCTTACTTCGGCTCAGGTCATGATCTCAAGGTTTGTGGGTTCAGCCCTGCATTGGGCTCTGTGCTGACAGCTCAGAGCCTGGAGCCTGCTTTGGATTCTGTGTCTCATTCTCCCTCTGCCCCTCCCCCACTTGTGCTCTGTCTCTCAAAAATACATAAAAATGTAAAAAAAAAATTTTTTTTTTTCTAAATGAAATATAGAATTTCCACTCAGGTTAGTAGAAGCTAACAGCACTTAACTGTGTCAGGGACTGCTGTAAATACTGCATCATGTATATACTTCTCCCATTTTGTAGGGGAAACTGAAACACTAAGCCTTTAAGTGACTATAGTCCACCCATTTAGTAAGTGGCAGGAGCAGATTCATTCCGGACCCTGTAACTCCATGATTGATCTCAACCACTCTATGCTGCCATCATAGCTTTTGTAGTAACTGTATTTTTAACAAATCACAAGTGACTTGTAATGTGAAGTGATTCATTGTAATATATTTAATAGAATTCTTTTCCTCTGTGCTGCAAGTAATGTAAATCTTAGCAAATGAGATGTAATTTATTATTCACCCACCTACCTCCAGCATCTCATGTTAATCTTTCTGCCCTGTGAACCTCCCCCACCCCAACCTATTATGCTAGTCAGCTTCCTTGGCTTCTGTGGGTTGCCGGGGAAAGGCGCGATATGGGCGCACCCACCAGCACTAGGTGCGGGCTAGGGCTCGGCTGCCGGGCAGTGGGGCGGGGCTTGGTGCCCTACTGCGGAGTGCGGAGTGCGGGTCTGGAAACCGAGCGTGAAGCAGCTGTGTAATCCTCTGGATGCGGACCAGGGCGCTCCTCATTCCCGTCGGGGACCTGCTGATTGGCTGGGCGTGGGCTCACGTGACCGACATGTGGCTGTATTGGCGCAGCCCGCCTGGGTGTCACTGGAGACGGAATGGAGGTGCTGCTGGGCTCGGAAATGGGGTAAGTGCTGGAGCCACGATAGCCCTGCTTGCTGCGGGGGGAGGGGGACGCGGTTTTCCCTCGCACTGTCTGAAACCGGTGGCCTTTCCTTGGCACAGGGTCTATTGCCACATGCCAAGCCAGGAGGCAGGGGCGTCTCCCCCCTTCCCCCCACTGCAGCACAGGAGATGGATTTCCTGTGCTTCTGATCCTGGGTTTTTGACAGAAGAGGAAGAAGGGGGGAGGGGTAGGAGTCTTAAGGGGAGTCTGGTGAGAAAGCTGTTTTTGAAGCTAGAGGAGGTTTTGTTTTTATAATGCCTGTTGACAGAGTGCAATAACAGTATCTAAGGAAACGGGTAGAGGACAACAAAGAATGGAACATATTCATGGCGAGGAGCAAAAGCTCTAGCCCATTGAAAGGCTTTTTTTCCTCCCTGGCCACAAGGACATATGCAGTGGTAGCCAAGAGAGGGGATACAAAGCTGCTGCTGATAGCTGATGTGAATCTAGTGGACAGGGCTACTTCAGAGGAGGAAGGGGAGGAGGCAGATACTGCAGAGCTTGAGTGATGGTTTTGGTTGATTGGAGAAATTTTGGTCACCAAAGTGCCTGCTTTTGCAACACATCTAAATGAACAGTAGTCTCTGAATAGGGTGGCAAAAAGATACCAGCGTCTTTGTTAGTTACAAGTCGAAATGGTAGTGGCATTTTGTAGATGACTGCAGCAGTGCTCTTCTCCCTCTGTTAGACTGAAAAGACAACTGCAGAGGAATAAGAAACCTTGCAGCAATGCTGGTGGTAGAACTCCTTTTACAAGAAGCCATAGTTTATAATTGTACACTGAATAGGAGAAAAAAAAAAACTTAATTTTTTAAAGTAGGAAAAATACCAGGCTGTGAATGTTTTGGCGGTGGGATGTATCAGACACTTGATTCTACATCATACAAGAGATGTTCAAATTCTTTCCTTTAACGTAAATCCTATAGGAAATGTTAATAAATTATGTATGAAGCAGTGTGGCTCTTTTCCTTTGTTAGTGTAGCTTTATGCCATCAACTAGGTTGTTCGAGAATAAATCACTATAATGTGAATTACTTTATGAAAAATTAATGATAAATTTTTCATGGGCTTAAGATTTAAGATCTGTATTAAGTAATTTTATATTACTTTTGGTTACTTTTAGATATTATTGAATAAACTCCAAAGGCAGATATTTTAAATTAAAGCACCAAGGTTTTTCTTTTAGATTTATTTGTTTAGTAAACACTCATAAGATATACTCTTGATACAGAGTGTTTTCATTGCAGTTATTTTTTTCTTGCTAAAAACATGTTTTCAGATTAAATATGATTTTAAATACCTTATCTTTATGCATATTATGACAGCCAGCCTGCCACACCTCCTTACTCCCTGAACTGGATGGCATTGGCTTTGTAAAGCCCTCGAGGATCAGGGACAGTGTCTCTTAAATAGTGCTTATGTGGTAGAAAGTCTTCTGAGAACCTGTAATTTTGTTTTAGTAATTTTTTTTCAACATATTAAGGAATTGGACTTGAATAAATTAGACTATGTAAAGTTTTCACTGATAAATTAAAGCAATTTTGTTCTTTATTTAAACAATTATTTCTACTTTAAGAATTATTTGATCATGTATATCAGGGTTAATAGTCCTTAAGATCTCTTTTTTAAATCTGATGGAAACTGCAGCTAGAATTAAAGATGTCACATTAAAGTTGCAAATGAAATTTACTAGCTAATACTAGTCATTTCTTTGAACCTCAGTTAGCATAGTCTTTGGGAGTTTATGATTATCTTATTTTACTATTTAAATACGTCGGTGTAGCATTATTTTCATTTTAAAGTGTTAAGAGTATTCTTAACTATGTTGTGACTTTATCCAAGGTCATGTATTGTAAAAGGATATAAAGGGCATAGGTCTATAAAATATTTCATAATATCTCTTACTACATAATATACAGAATAGTATGTCATAGAAATTATTTGAAAAGTAATATGTCATTGACAAATTATTCATTAAATGAAAAATAAATCTTACTTGGTTTTGAGTTTCTAACCATGATAGAAGAATGCTTTGTAAAATATCTGCTAGCTAAGCAAATGGAGAGACAGCAGTTTTCATAATGACATTCATAACATCCTTTTTTTTTTTTAAAGAACATCTCATTAATCATATGCACACTTTTAAATAGAATAACATTAAATTTTAGTACTTTCTGGAATTAAATAACTAAATTAAGAAAAGTTGATTTCTTTCCTCTTGTGGTGTGAAATACCTAACATAAGACTGGACTGTTGATTTTTGTGGTCTTTGAAATTGAACTTTAAGGAATTCAAAAGTTAAATATTCATAAATATGCCCGAGAACTGAATCAAAGCTATTTATTGACGCTGTGTGGATTTTTGTCCTATCATTTTTCTCTATTTTTTACTGTCATTAATTACACATAATGTAACCAGTCTTTTTATATTAAATGTTATCCTTAATTTCTTAATTTTGACCTTCCCCCTTCCCGCTCCACCTTCTTTCTTTCTTTTTTTCTTTCTTTCTTTCTTTCTTTCTTTCTTTCTTTCTTTCTTTCTTTCTTTCTTTCTTTCAAATCTGAGTGGAATATTACTTAGCCCACAAGATGAGATAGAGCACTTTGATATAGAGAAGATGAATAGTACTCAAGGGAGTACATTCACTACATATTTGAGTACCTATTAAAATGCCAGACCTGTAAAATGTGCTGGAGAATCAAATAAAACATGGAAACTTACCTCCAAAAAAGAACTAAGTGAAATGTCATTGCTAGTTAAAGACTGATTGCTTTGGCTACTCCTAGGATCTTTAAGGGTTTATATCACCTAAAGTATCTTCTAATTTAGAGAAATTGGTAGTTTGCGATTTGAAACACCATGCTTTATAAAATCTGATTGGAATCACAGATGATTCTGAAAAGTAAATTACTTTCAAATATTAAGTGTCTTGACTATAAAGTGAGAAGGTTGGATGAAATGATTTCTAGATCTTCTAGTTCTAATAGTCAATAATCTGTGGTTCTTGATTTCTGTAGGGTCAGCTTCTAGAAGGAAAGGTACACCAGCTCTTATTTTGGTATAGGTGGCTTCTCACATATTATGTAAAAGATACGTTCTCAAAAATTATTTTTTGTAAAATCATGACATCATCAATCCATATAGGGCAAGCTTTATCCCCTTTATTCCCACACCCTACACCCACTCCCTTTTTACGCACTCATTCAAATGTGTTCTTAAACATGCATCAGTTCTTGTGAAATAGTTAGCATGTGTCGTAACTCCCTAACTTTTTAAGGCTGAATAATATTGTATGTATACCACATTTTGTGTATCCATTCATCTGTGGGTGGACTCGGTTTTCTTCCATCTTCAGGTATTGTGAATAAAGTTGCTGGGAAGGTGGGTGTACAAATAATCTCTGAGTCCCTGCTTTCATTCCTTTGGGGTATGTACCCAAATTTGTTTTTTAATTTACATAATTTTTGAACATTTTTAATTCAATACTGTTTTTAAGATCTACATATCTTATTTTATGTCTGTGTAGTTTTTTGTGCTAACTCTTCTGTATAGTGTTATGTAGTATCTATCATTAGTCCTCTGGGAGGATCCTAGGTTTTTTCCAAATCTCTTTTTACCACACACACTGCTACATTGTACATCCTACTACATGACTCTTTATAGACTATGTTCGTTTCATACTGCATAAAAAGTTACTGCAAATCTTAATGGCTTAAACAGAAAATATTTATTATTTTAGAGTTTCTGTGGAGCAGAAATTCAAAGTGTAGTCTGGCTTACAATCTCATGAAGTTGCGGTCAAGATGTCAGCCAGGGCTACAGTCATCTGAAGGTTTGACTCAACTGGAGAATCCACTTCCAAGATGGATCTCACATAGCCTGTTTCTCTTGACTTTTGGCAAGAGGCCTCAGTTCTTTGCCATAGGCCTCTCCATGGAGCAGCTTGAGTATCTTCTTGACAGGGCAGCTGGCTTTTTCCCTTGATCCCAGAAAGAAAGATCAAGAAGTAATCCATCTAAGACATAGTTTCAAAAGTCACACCGCTACCATATTTTCTTTATTAGAAGTGAGTCATTAAGTCTAGCTCACACAAGGGAAGATAAATTAAGCTCTACCTTTTGAAGGAATAGGGTCAAAGAAATTGTAGATATGTTTTAAACTACATGGCCAATGAGAAATTTCAGTGGAATTTATTCCTAGGAGAGGGATCTCTGGACCATAGGGCATTTTTTCCTTTTGCTGTTGTAACAAATTACCACAAATTTGGTGGTTTGAGACCACACATTTATTATCTTACAGCCCTAGAGGACAGAAGTCTAAAATGGTTTTCACTGGTTCAAAATTAAAATAGCAGCAGTACTGCATTTCTTCCAGAGGCTACGGGGGAGAATCCATTTCCTTTTTTTCTAGCTTCTAGAGGCCACCTCTATTGGCTTGTAGCCCCTTCTTCTGTCTTCATTGTCAGCAGCATATTAAATCTCTCTCTGACTCTGACCCTTTGTTTCTGTTGTCACATATGCTTTTCTGACTCTGACCCTTCTGTCCCCTTAGAAGAGCCCTTGTGATTACCTTAGGTCCACCTATATAATTCAGGAAAATCTCCCCATGTCAAGATCCTTAACTTAATCATATCAAAGTCCCTTAAGCTATGTAAAGTAACACGTTCATGGGTTTAAGGGATTAGGATGTGGACATCTTCGTGGGGCCCTTGTTCTGTCTACTGTAGGCATATATACACACAGTTCTTTATTTTTTTTAAGCTGAAGTTTTGTAGTTTTTGTTTTTAAGTTAGTTATACTTTTGGGAATGAAGGTTACTTTTTTAGGTAAATTCAGATTTTCGAGTACCAGATTTGTTTAAAGTGTAGGGTATAATGTCACTCATATGGTAAATAAACATAACATTGAAGAGTATTGAAATCATATTCCACCAACTACTTTTAGATTTTTGGTTTTATTATCACTTAATCTATGTCAGTATATCACCTACTTCTGATATGGTTTATAATAGAAACGTTAAAGCAACATGGCCTCCTACCTTTTAGGCTTGTTATCGTACCATTTCTGTAGCTACTCTGTCCAAACCTCTTCTTCCTCACAGTATGAAGTCACCCAACCACAATGTGGTTCCAGACCATATTTATGCTCTTACTTCCCTCTTTTCCCTGATTCCTCTACACTGGATTTCAGCTAAATTAAATTGCCATCTATTTTCCCAAATATACATCATTTTTCTAACCTCTGAACTTTGATCATGCTGTTCCTTTTTCTGAAATACTAACCTCTTACCTTTATGTTTGTTACTATTTATGCTATCTTTCAAGTCCCTTCTTAAATGGCTTTTGCATTCTCAATGTTTTTCCTAATTTTCTCAGCAAGGTATTACTTCCATAGCATTCTATCAAATGTTTTTTAATACAAATTTGTATTTTTTTTTATTTTATTTTTTTTATTTTTTGAGAGAGAGAAGGCGTGGAAGGGGGGTGCAAAGGGAGAGGGAGAGAGAATCTTACGCAGGCTCCATGCTCAGCACAGAGTTGGATGCAGGTTCTCAACATCATGATCATGATGTTATGACCTGAGCCAAAATCAAGAGTTAGATGTTCAACCACCTGAGCCACACAAGAGCCCTATATTTGCCCTCGGATTGTAAATAGTTTGCATCTTAGCCTGGTTCCCCTGTAAGTCAGAATCTTGAGACAAGGCCTTGGATGAAGTACTTTTTTTAGGAAGTGATTCTAGGAATAGAGGGCTAGAAAGAGTTAAGTGAAAAGGGACAGCCAGAATAAGTATAGGTTCTCAAGTCAGTTGTCACTTTGGAAAACTGTGGCTTGATCTGTCAGGACTTTCTGAGGAACCACATAGAATTAATTATCCAACCATAAAAAGAGTATATATACTAGCTTCCATTCCCCTTTAGTCAAGGATTGCCCCATCAAACATTCATTCTTTTATCAGTTGTACATGCATGAATGTCGGGGACCCATGCTGGGGTGTCTCTAGGACAGAAAGCAAAAGATACCTGGTATAGCTAATGTACAGTCAGTTTACATCTGAAGTTAAAGACAACCAAGAGAATGTAAGGTGGTACACAAACATCTGATACATTTGTATACTCACCTGATTTACCCATGCTGCTAGAATATTACTCCTTTGCTGGATAATAAGATACTTGAGAATAAGGAATGTTTCAACTTATCTTTCCCCTTGCATTGGTCTCATAAGGCTCTTGTGACAGAGTACCACAGACTAGCGGCTTAAAACTGTAGAAATCTATTTCTTTACAGTTCTGGGAATCTAAAAATCCGAAATCAAGGTGTCATCAAGGTTGGTTCCTTCCTGGAGATACTAAGGGAGAATCTATTCCGTGTCTCTCTCCCTAGCTCCTGGTGGTTGCTGGCAATCTTTGGCATTCCTTTGCTTGCAGCTGCCAGTTTTTGCCTCCATTGCCTCCACTGGAGCAAACTCCAGTTTTTGCCTCCATTGTTACATAGCATTTTCCCTTTGTCTTGGTGATTCCATCTCTTCACTTGGTCTTGTTTTAAGGATACCAGTCATTGGATTCAGGGCCCACCTTAATCTGTTAAGACCTTATCTTAACTTGATTACATGTGCAAAGACCTGCTTCCAAATAAGGTCACTTTTCAGAGATACTAGGGGCTAGCTACCTATGATTCAATGTATCTTTTTGGAGAACACATTTCAACCTAACAAAATCTCTATATAATATTTGTATGGTGTCTTATGAATAGTAAATTGTCAAATGTTTGTTGATTTCAATTGTATAGCCATAGAGAGAAATCCATCATCTTACTATCTAAAAAAAATTTTTTAACGTTTATATATTATTGAGAGAGAGAGAGACAGAGAGAGAGAACGCATGTGCGCATGAGTGGGGGAAGGGCAGACAGAGAGGGAGACACAGAATCCAAAGCAGGCTCCAGGCTCTGAGCTGTCAGCACAGAACCTGACAGGGGGCTTGACATCACAAACCGCGAGATCATGACCCGAGCCAAAGTTGGACATCTAACCAACTGAGCCACCCAGGTGCCCCCATCATCTTACTGTTTTAATGGAAAAGTCATCTTAGACATTCTTTGAACTTGTATCCTCTTTTTCTCTTCCTTGCTCTCCGTGGCTGGTAAAGCACTGCTTCAGTTTATTCCTGCTTGTTATTTGTCTTTTTGTGGCTGTCACAGAATAAAGTATTTGGGAATTAACAAAAGCTAAGTATTCGAGAGGTGGCTGGGTGGCTCAGTCAGTTGAATGTCTGACTCTTATTTTGGCTCAGGTCGTGATCTTGTGGTCCTGAGATTGAACCCCGCATCAAGCTCTTAACTGAGCATGGAGCCTGCTTACGATTCTCTACCACTCTCCTTCTGCCCCTCTCCCCCCGTTCATGCTGTCTCTCTCTCTCTCCTAAAAACAACAAAATCTGTCTAAGTGTTCAATAATAAACTTTGTCTTAAAGGTGGAGAAAACAAAACTCATCAAAAACTCAGCAGCAGCAGAAAGACTCATTATTGGCTGGAGAGGACAGGAAGATTTTATGTTAAGGCAACAGAACTATGCCTTAAACGATGAAGATACTGCAAAGCAGAGGAAAAAAGGAAGGGACATTCAAAAAGGAGACAAATTGTGAACAAAAGTGCAAAACAGTCTACACGGGATAATGAGGAGGGATTTGAGAAGGGTTATATTGAGACCTAGTAGAACTTAAGTTTGGAAGGTAGACTTAACCGATATAACAGGTCATGAAAACCACATAAAGATAGTATTATATGGTCTTTAAAAGCATGAGCATTAGAAACAGGAGTTTGAAATCTGGCTTAGCAACTTGATTTGTGTTCTTACGAAAATTATTTAGCATTTTGAAGTCCCATCCCTTAACTCTAAAATGGTGAGTGATAGCTACCTTACAGTTTTGAAGATTAAATGAGATATATATGTAGGGCACTTGTACTACATAGTGTATTTTAAGTATACAATAAATGGTAGACTTTATAAATTTCACATACCAAATACACAGAAAAGCACATATAAAGGATTTAAGTGATAGAACTTTTTACACTTTTTCCTTTTTTAAAATTTCAGTGGGTTATTTCTGAAAATTAGTCATGTTCTTGGCCACAAGGCAAACCTTAAAAAATTCTGAATAGTAGCAGTTTTGAGGGCAACAGTCTCCAGTCTAATAAATAATCAGTTAGTGGCAATAAAAAAATGACTCAAGTCATTTTATACACTTAATAATTGAGAAAGATCTAGTTTCCCCCTAGATCAAAGAGGAAATCTATTGAAGTTATGAATTGTCAAGAAATAAAAAGGAAAACACTTTATACGAAAACCTATGGGACATAGCCAAGCTTACACTGAGAAGAAAATTAATACCCTTAAGTACTTATATTGTTAAGATAGAAATTGATAAACGAACATGTAAATAGAGTAAGGAAATAAATGAATTAATATTCAGTTTAAATAACAAGAACAAAATAAATCAGTTGGAAATAATGTAATTAGTTAAGGATAAATACAGAAATGAGTAAAGTAATAAAGTTGTAGAAAGGATATATAACACCAAAAATTTATTTTTTTGGTAAAGATCAATAAAACAGATGAAACACTACCAAGTCTGATTAAGAAAACAAAGGACCAAAAGAGCACAAATAAGAAAAGTGGCAAATTTTTAAATGAGAGAACATATACAACTCTGTGGTAATCCACTTGAAAAGCTAGAAGAAATAATTTACCGGTGAACTATTAATGAATCAAATAATAAAAACTTAAAAGGAAAATGCCTAAAAATTACTTACTGAAATCTTAAGAGCAAGACTATAAAATGGTGAAACACTAAACTATTCCTATTAAAATCAGGGATAAGATCACTATTCAACGTTATTTTGAAGTTTCAAGCTAACAAGATAAGGAATGTGTAAATACTGGGAAAGAAGAGACAAAAGTTATCTTTACTTATAACTTATATAATTATACCCAGAAAATACATAAGAAAAACTATTAGAATTCATGGGATAATTTGAGAAGGTGGGTGCATAAGGGATATGTATTAAATAAAATCAGTAGTTCTTACCGGTATTAGCAGCATCTGGCATGGAATGGTGTTTATTCACGGCAAATAAAACAACAACAAAAAAACAAATAAGTTTGATGGAAAAGGCATAGGAACGTTTCTTGAAAAAAAACTAGAAAATTTGATTGAAGGACTTGAATTATTCATGACAGAGAGAAGTTAGATTTAGTATCATAGAAATGTAATCTGCCTCAAATTAATAGAAATGTAATGCAATAACACTTCTAAGTATACATGAGAGTTTAGCAAATGATAAATAACATTTCTGTTCAGTGGAAAGGAAATGTTTTATTTAATAAATAGTGCTGATATAATTGGTTCTCCATATGGGAGACAATAAAGTACTATACTCATACCATATATAAAAACAGCAATTCTATATGAATTAAAAACCTTAAAGTAAAAATAGAGTTTCTCATGCCAGCTAGTAAATTAATCACTGGCATTCATCACCTCTTTCTCCTAAGACCCCATTTAAGTGATAGTAAAAAAAAGTTTTTTTTTAAGGTATGTACTTATAATGCCATAGAGTGAGAGGGAACCAAATAGAGATTGCAGCAAATTTCTGGAAGATGAAGAAATCATGGAAATTAAAAATGATTGCTAAAAATTAATCACGGACCTTAAGACTTCTTAGTTCTCTGTTGTTTCCAGCGTAGCAGGTTGTTTCCTGTTATTTAAAAGTGAAATACTAATCTTGAGAATTTTTCAGTAGCCTTTGAAACTATCTGGGCTACCTTGGGGTGTTTAAATACCTGAAATTATCTGGGCT